>NW_010179060.1:0-18633 GCF_000695765.1 Mesitornis unicolor
ATAAAATAAAATAAAATAAAGTAAAATAAAACTGAAGAATGAGTTTCTATAGGATTGCCAATGTGATACTCATGTCTAAAAAGTTCATTACACACAGCTGTGGCCATCCCCAGTCACATTCTTGTGATTGCACATAACTGAAGGAAGATAAACATAGATATAAGCAAGCAATGCCATGAAAACAGAGCTGTTAAGCTCTGTTTCCTTCTGTAACACAATCTGTGAGAAAAAGACTCATCTTCTCCAGCAGTCCCTAATAAACTGACTGCAGTGCATTTCAGCAGGTAAACAATATGTCACAAGTTCTCAGCTACAATAAAGAATTTATTGAAATTTTAAAGACATAAGAAATACTTTTTATTTCTTATGATGGTATTTTCTCATTCCACTATCTGCATGTAATAGTTTTAAGAGCTAATTTCATTACAGACAGATGTAGAGGGAAATTAAAGAATATACAACTGATAGCAAAAAGAGAACTCTAGTGTGGCAAAGCTTCTAGTCTCAGGCTGACGCTACTGCCAACAAGGCTCAAACTTTACAGAGCTTCTGGAACCCTTTCCCTCAGATTTTTTTATTCTCTACAAGTCCTTCTATTTGTTTCCACATCCAGAAGCAGTCAGTGTCAAGACTAGATGTACTTCAGTGGTATCTCTCTCCCTGTGCTTGAAACCTTGAAAGGTTTTTGCAAATACATGTAGATTTTAGAAAAATACGGGTGTTATTTATTTGTCTGTGTTGGGTTTACATGGAAACGTTTTGGTAGTGGAAGGTCTGTAGAGATGGCCTCTGTAAGAAGCCACTAGGAGCTACACCCATGTCAGACACAGCTGGTTCCAGCTAGCTCCAATAGACCCACCACTGGCCAAAGCTGAAGCCATCAGCAATATTGGTAATGCCTCCATGATGATAACATGTTTAAGAAAGGGTGAAAAATGCTGCATAGTAGCTGTAAGAGAGAGGATTGAGCAAATGTGAGTAATAGCCCAGAGGGCACCAAGGTTGATGAAAAAGGATGAGGAGGAGGTGCACCAGGCACCAGAGCAGACACTCCCCTGCAGCCAATGGGGAAGCAGTTTGTATCCCTGCAGCCCATGGAGGACCACATCAGAGACCACTGAGAAACATATCACAGTGGGAAGAATCACTTTACATGTGCTGTTTCTTACATTGAACTTCTGAACATTTATTGGATACTATTGGAGACAGCATATAGACTTACATGGACCTTAGGTGTAGCACAGTGTTCAGTTTTGATTTAATTCTGCTAGGGAAAGTGAGTTCTCAGAAGTCTTAGAAAGACATTAGACCTTAAACAGAAGTGATAAGCTAAAGGTAGAAATTTCCATGCAAGTTTCTTTGGGATACACTATCAAAGTTTTGGGGGAAAGATTTTTGGCCTTAAGAACTGCTAAAGCAGTAATCTGCAAGTAAATTGCATCTGATTTTTGAAAGATGTAATTTAAATGATTTTTAAACTGTTTAAGTAAGTGGTAACTCTTAAGCACTCAACTTCCCTAACAGACTTTGATATCCACTATGAGAACTAAAAGCACTCAGAGCAGGCTCTGATCCAGAAATAAAAACACTTATTTGGAAGAGTTTTTACACCAGAATGTAGTAAGGACTTCTTATATGACTTTCTATGTCTTAATAGATGGACATTAGAGACCTTAATGGAGCTGAATATTATAATAAAACAAGATGGGTACTAATATAAATGTACATTAACTCATTTGCTAATGATCAACATCAACCACAGGGACATCTGCCAGCAGTTTCATGTCCTTTCATCAAAAGGGAGACACAGCCTATTTAAATGTTTTAATTGTTGGGAAAGAAATGGATTTGCTTTTATCCAATCAATATTCCTTTGACCAAGAATCAATTAAACTGACAAGACTTCTCTTATTGAAGTAAGTAGGGACTTTAATTAAATTCCATTCTGTAGTTTAAACTTGGCATAGGAAGAGAAGGAGCATGTAAAGGCTACCTTTTATTTGGTGTGTATATTTGTGGCATGGTTTTAGGAGCAAAACATAAATTAAACTGCAGATACATTAAAATTTTACTTTATATCATGCTATACATCAAAAGAAAACCACAGGTATATACCAGTCCTATCAAGTACAATATGTATTTCAATTTTGAATTAGTACAAAGTCGAATGCTCTGCATGATCTTTTACAGTACAGTGACACAGTATGTAAAAGGGCATCCTTCTCCTATTTCCTCAGAAACCATCATTAGTACTAAACAGACTCTCTTTGCCTCTTTCTTCAGAAGATCACTGCACAAAAATGAGACACTGCAGAATAACAATGGGTTCCATTTAATTGGTGCAGCCCCTCCCCCTGCCTATCAGCAGCACAACTCAATATTCACTCTGAGGCAAAGAAGTTATTAAAGCATTTCAAGTGATATTTTCAAAGGGAATTTTCCCTTTTTCTTATTACCTCTTCAAATCTGAATCACTGGGTGAGAAGGGAGGCCAAAGGGATGAAAAAAAAGCTTAATTCCAAGGAAATTATTGAAAATGATGTCATGAAATCAAACAGTGCTTTGGCATAAAAAAATATTCAGGATAGAAAATACACTTTAAGCAGAAGATCTGTAATATAAAGTCTTTCTGCAAATGGCAACACCTCAGATCATTTAGCCTGGAGCTTCTATCATTTCAGTCTCCTGATGCGGTGCTATTCCAGTTTATTTTTCTCAGGCTGCTTTGCTCACTAAGGCAAGTAATTAGAGTTGCAAATAGAGCCAGAGTCCCAAATTAACTTTCAATATTATCACCTTGTTGCTAGTGGCTAAAACAACGGCAGCATTGGTAAACCTATACCTTCCTGCTAAAGAGCTATTAAAAGAAATTATTTAGCAAAAATAATCTTCAGCTTCCTTGTTCTAATGTATGCCTTTTTTGTGCCAATTGCATAGCATGCTAAGTGATTAGCAGGTTCCTCTGGTTAATTATGCTTTATTGCTCAGTGGTTTAGTTCATGTATTTCACCTACAGCATCTCTTATGTCATTGTCTCCAACTTGTGGCATGGTGGCAAGTTTTCTTTTGACATTAATAGTTTTCAGAGATTAGCTGGTTATTCTTAATGTTCTGAGCACATCAGCAAAAAAGAAGATCTTTTTTGACTTAAATAATTATTCCTTGAAGTATGATGGAAATTACAGTCCTTGAGAACTAGTTCAGTGTTTTCCAGCATAAGAGTTTTTTATGCTTCTAAAAGGATTTTTCTGAAATCAAGAAGTTAAATCACTGATTGGATTTAAAAACCCCATGTGTACATATATATATGTGTGTGTATGTGTGTGTGTGTGTGTGTGTGTGTGTGTGTGTGTTGCATTTCATGTTTTATATGATATTGCTATATATAATAGCAGTATCTCTCTATATATACTATTTAATATACATAAAAGCTTTAAACTGAACTAAAAATCTTATCAGCACTATTTTAAATTTCTGTTTCATAGTTGGATTAAATCTTTCACTTTTTATTCTGCTTTACAGCATCTAAAAATTCTGAAATGTTGACATTTTCCACAGAGAAATGACATTTACTGAACTGAATATCTTCAAGTGATAGTAACAGCTTTCTGTAATTGATCAAATTATGCTAGTATTTATGGCCAAGGTATAATTCTTCTATACTTTCAAAACAACAAATAATCTTCTGGAAAATACAAAGACAAAAAAATCCCCCAACAATAAACAAACAAACAAAAACCAGCCACAAAAATCAAACCAGTAAAAATAGAACTCATGCTTGTCTCAGCTCTGTTCACAAAGTTATAGCAATGTAACATGGATGGGACTGGGTACAGTATTCACGCTGTATGGTAATGCTATATTTATGAAATTGCCTTTCAAAATTCTTTTTAAATTTGAGTAAAAGTCTTTTTTTTTCCATGGCTTTTTTGTGTCTCAGCAGTTTTTATACAGGCTTTAAGGAAATTTGCAAATATTAAGTTCTCAATGTGTTTCTATGGCTGTCTCCATGTGATGTGAAACTAAAACTCATAGAGGCCATGACATGAGTTTTATACCCAGAAGACATCATTACATAACGTGGTCTCTAATATATTTGCAGACATCTGTCATGCCCTAAGAAGATCTGGTTAAACTGGTCAAACTCTGACTCTCTAGTTTCGACAACTTGCCAGTTACTTCTCCAAGCAGTGGAAAAAAGCCATGATAAAGCACTTCTTTTGTCTACAACACCTTTGTGCTGACAGCAAGGTAGCAGCCTCTCTGGAACCTTTTGAAAGATTTTCTGACTTTATGTATTATTTGCTGCACACATATCATAAGCTGTTTTGGAAAATGTGACATTTTAGGATTTATGCAAAACTGAATTTCCTTTTAGTATCTTTATTAATTTTCCCAGGAGTGCACAAGCACAACAGAATGCGTGTTCTAATAGCAGTCTGAGTTTTGCCTTGTGTCTCTCCATTTTCTAGCCTGTTTTCTAGATAATAGACCAAAAGGAGGCGTCGATGAACACAGATCATATAGCTCATGCTAGAGAAGATAATATTTTTTAACTAAAATGATGAATTATTTAATCATAAATGCTATATAAAACCAACTCTATTCCAGAAAAGCTGCAACAAAATTCTTAAAAAAATAGTGAGGAAGCTGCTTTCAACACTTTGTGGACTTTTTTGTTAAGGAAATTATTTTTAACCTGTAGTTATCTCTTTAATAATTAAAAACTGAATGAAGAAGTGAATCTTTTAATTTCATGGAAAAAACTCACTGTTTTGATCATCTTGCCACATATGCTTTTCATAATTTTGCTTTGTAGGAAAGGTAAAAATTGCATTTGAGTGTTATTTCAGAACAAAATATTTCAGAACTGTAGCTATTTTCACATAATTAATGATCTATGTTAGAAGATTTCTCTATTCCTATAACATTACAGAAAATTGCTTCCTTTTTACAGCAATTTGTACTTATGTTGAATAATAAAAAATTTTGAGAATCTTATTATATTGTGCAACAGCTCAATAAACATTCTCTTTTTCCCTCAAAGTTGTCAGTAAGATGTCAATATCATACAAAAGGAAATTTCTTTGGTTTCCTTATATGCAAAGTTCATAAGCGAATCATCACCTTTTGCAACTTCCCTCTCCAGTAATAACCTGCAATATCCAGTTTATGGTCTTTAGGCTCATGTATTGTAACAGTTGCATTGACAGTTCTGGGTCCTGCTTCTCAGCGTATTTTTCCTTACTCACTCTTCCTTTCAAAAGGAGGAAATAATGAACCACCAAAGTCAGCTCCAACAACTGTAGCTATTTCTTAAAAGGGTCTGGGCCACTGTCAGGACAGGATCAGTAGCAGTGAACACTAACATTTTTTTCTTTCATCTGTTTAATAACACCACTTCTATAAAGAACTTTGCAAGTAATCATAGAATAGTTTGGGTTGGAAGGGACCTTTAAAGGTCATCTAGTCCAATCCCCCTTCAATAAGCAGAGACATCGTCAACTAGATCAGGTTGCTCAGAGCCCTGTCCAAAGGAACAAACTGTCTTTGGCTAGTACATGCTCTGTGGCATTGCATTTAACTAACATCATGTTACACTTATTCTGAAGCAGTCATAATTTATTTTAGTAATTAGAGGATCAAGATTTTATGCTTTATTTGACTGCTACTTCCATTTCAGTAACTCACATTTAAATATGTTGTCAGCCATATTAGATAGAGCTGGCTAGAGAGATGGTAAACATGCTGTCATTATGGCATGGATGATATCACAGACTTTACAAGGGTTACATGGGCCAAGACACTGCTCTCCTCATGCATAAGAGAGATTTCAGAGAACTGGGGAATTACGAAGGTCTGATTACCTGTCATGCAACCTGAGAATATCAAGCAGTGATGCATGGGAATACAGGCCTTTACAAAAATTACCGATTGTATATGTGCTTTTCTGTCTAACTCAGACTACTAGAGACTGGTAACAGTCTTACCACATGCAGACATTTTTCAAGTATAGATCTAGCAGTGATGAAGCATTTTTATTTAAAATGCCTATTCCCACTTGATGAGGTGTGCTGGTATTGGCTGGGATAAAGTTAATTGTCCTCATAGTAGCTAATGTGTGGCTATGTTTTGGATTTGTGCTGAGAATATATCGATAACACACTGACGTTTTAGTTGTTGCCAAGCAATGCCTACATTAAGACAAGGACTTTTTCATACTCTACAAGAATCTGGGAGGAGACACAGACAGGCCAGCACACATAAACCAGCCAAAGGAACATTCCATGACATAATATGTCATACTTAGTCTATAAATTGGGGGGAGGTGGCCAGGGAGGTGCAATCGCTGCTCAGAGACTGGCTGGTTGGCAATTGGTGGGTGGTGAGCAGTTCTATCACTTGTTTTTCTCGGGTTTTGTCTCTTTTTTGTTGTTGTTCTCCTTCTCAATACAATGTATTAGCATTATTAATAGTATTTTATTTTATCGCAATCACTGAACTGTTCTTATCTCAGCTCACAAGTTTTTTTCCCTTTTGTCTCTGATTCTCTCCCCTATACTGCTGAGGTGGGGAAGTGTGTGGCACTTGATCTAAGGACTTGAAAACACTGGGCTTTTTGGCTTTCTGTATTAAATAGTGAATTTTAGCAGTGCTTTCTGACTAACCGTAGAATATTCTATCATAAATAACTGATACCAGGAAAGAATCTGTATCTGCACTTCCATAGATGAAGCCTTTTTTAACCTGTTTATAGGATATCATTGCTGGGGTTAGCAAGGTTAGCCACAGATCTTCAGTTAGAAAGAGGACGTTGAAACATACCATATTCAAATTAAAATAACAATCTAACACCAAAAAAAATACTATATTTTTTCCCCTCTAACATGAGCTGGAACATAATCTCACCCCATTGCTCCCTGTTCAAGCACTAATTTCACATAGACCAAATCTTAAGTTTCCCCTTTTTCTCAGATACCATATGATATATGATTTTTCTCCATCATTAGCATTAGTTTGATAGCTTACTAGATTGCATCATGATGTACTTTTAATTGGATGATTACATACATGCCACAGGCCAGTTACTATGCTAACATCTGATGATTTAGCAAACTGATCTGATTTTATTTATTTATTTTACTTCTGGCTGAAACATTTTCTAGTTTCAGTGTTCAAAGTGTAATGCCTTTGTGAAAGCAGCCTAGATTCAGAACTTCTGAGTATTTGCATTAGTTTTAATGAAGGAGGCCTTGAGCCATGGGAAAAAAGTATGGGTTTTTTTAAATGTACATGCTTAACTATTGTGTTAGGGCCCTAACCTTTAAAAGTCCAGCTTAAATATTTATGACATGCCATTGTTAATTTTGATTTGAGTAACTACTGATTATCTCTTATAGAGAAATCTGCAAGATCTGCAGTCAGGTTTCTATGCTGAGTTGCACAGTTTTAGCTGTTGGTTCATCTCTCCTGGGCCAAAGTACACTAAAGATTTTCAAATGAAAATTTAATTGAAATTATAACCAATCTGTGAGGGATAGTTCAAATTGGGCTGATGTAGATAGATAATAGTGATTTAGGATGGTGGGCTCAGAGCTTGCAATAAATAATATTTTCTTTTATTTTTGTGGCATTTCCTTGTAAACTGTACCGGTCTACATATCCAGACTATGCCTGTGCAACTTGCACTGAATGTGTCTTTTCAATTTTCATCTCTCCTCATACAGTATACTCCAAAACAAGTCTACTGCTGGGCTTACTTTTTTTTTCCCCAGTCCTTTAAGAAAGGAATTTCTACAGTAAGGTCTGAGAGCAATGCAATAGATACATATGTTTAAAGAGACTTAATATCATGCCACAATGAGAAAAGAATTATTGTGTTCACATTTCCAATTGTGACATGAATGTTCTGTAAACACATTATTTGACATGAGCAGAAATTTTCAGTAATAACAGCCATAAATGAATCTATAAACTTTTGGTTAGTAGAAAAACTCCACTAACTCAGTTCCTGTGAGCATAAAAACTACTGGACTAATAATTTTAAGTTTTGTTTCATTTGAATTAATAATTATTTTGGGCCAATATATTGCTGCTTACAAGACATTTCACCTATGCTCTTTGTTATTTCATTTGATTATAATTCTTTCCCCATAGACAAACCTGTTTATGAAGCAAATATGCTTGACTGAATAGTAGTGAATATTTAGATAAGGTACCAATGGCTGGAGGACAACTGCAATATTCAGCAATTATATGTACAACACACCATGCCCCAGTGGGATTCCTGCTCAGAATGTGCTTTTCATTGTGTAGAAACAATCAAGGAGAGAAAACAGCCACAAATAATCATATTAGGCAGTTAAATATTGAAGACTATTTCACAAGACAGGTTTAGAATTATAGATACCAGTGGAGTAAGAACTCTGGGAAGAATCCAAGACAGCTATGTCCTGAGGAACAGAAAGCTTTCTGTGCAATTAATGGAATCTGTTACTTCTGCTCTACTGGTTCCATATTGTTTCCTCTCCCCAGACCTGAAGAAGAAAGATAGAGCCTTTCTAGCCAGAATGGAAAAAAAAAAACCAACAATTCTTCAGCTTAAGTCAATAATAGAAATTCTACTTATTCCAAGTTCCACGTGGTTACTTGCCCCTCTGATATAGTGTAACAAAACATTAAGTAGCACATATTGAAAGAACAACCTTGTATCTGGGCCATGCAGTGTGAAGCATCAAGGAAATGACAGAAAGATTTTAGCCACCTGAGTCAGAGAGAAAACTAATCCCTTGAAGAGGTCTTGTCTGGACTCTGTTATTGCTCTTATGAAAGGCACATATAGTGAAAGAAATGAACTGGTTATTATTTGCACGTTAGTGGTCAGCACAGACTCAACGTAAAAAAGTTACTAAACAGAAAACAAGTTCTGCAGAGAGTATTGAGTTGATGACCCCATTACAGCTAATGACCTTGAACACCATTCAGACTTAGTTTAATGCTCCAGATCCTGTCAGGCACTGCTCTGTTTTTTATTTAATTAACTCTCAACTTTCTTACATGCCATAGTATAAAAGAATAGAATAAAAATCTCAAGGCTGCTAAAGTCTAAACGGTCTTTATTTATTTCAGTATCTCTTATGGACACTGGATTTAGAAATCTCAGCTAAGATATTTGAAATATCCAAGTGAAATGAATTATCTAATTTTACAATGACAGAGTTAACATTGAAGGCACAGTGATTACCTACAGTTTTACAAATATCCCAGCATCTCTATTATTAAGATATGGTTAACTGTGAACAATGCTCCTTGTTTCCTTGTAAATTCATTTCTGTCTACCATCTATTTAGTCTTTTAAAAGTTCTTTCTTCTCTGCAGCTTCAGCTAAAAGTTTTGCTCAAGAGTGCCCTGAATCTGGTTCCCAAACACACCCCAAAATGCTCTCTTGAATTCCATAATAGCTACAATTTATGTTAGCTTGACTATCATGAGAGCTGGGCTGAATTTTTAGTGCTGCACTGAAGGAAAGAAGCTGAAATTACAGTTCCTGGGGTGCCAAACCTAATAATTTTGTTCTGCTCATTCAGCCAAGTTCTGCTTATGCAACTTGACTACATAGTGGAGCTGGCCACGTAGCAGCCTAGATCTGGCCCAGGGTATGAGTTAACCTATGTCCCTGAAACAGAACAGCAAAACTTCCAGGCTAGAAGTGAGAGATCTGTCAGTATTCCCACCCTGTTGAGATAGCTCTCAAGGAAGAAGAAAAAGAAAGCAAGAGAAGAGATAGGACATGGTAGGAGTGTCACAGGATATGTGGCAGTAGAGGAATCTCCACAAGTCACTGGAGAATTATAGTGACGTTAACCCTGCTTGATAAAAAATAGAGGGACAAATTGTAGTGGTGGTGGGGAAGGGAAGAAAGTGCTGAGATAGACAATTTACTTAATCAGGGACTTAGTGCAAGGTGCTGAAATCCATTTGCTTCTTGCACACACTGCAAAAAGGATTGCATAAAGGCGTTCAAGCCCTTGAGACAGATGGGTGGACTGTAAATGTGGTCAACAGTAAACTTTTCATACTAAACTTTTCATAGCATCACAAAGCATTAGACTTCATTACTATTATGTTCATCTCTAAATGGAAAGTTGTGTTGCTTTAAAGCAGCACAATTGTCCTAAATCCAGTTGTATAGATACTGGTGTAAGGAAGCTAACAGACATATAACTACAGGTAGATTCTGTAATAAACACTTTTCTGTCATTGTATGTTAAGGAGTTTACCATTAGGAAGAGGGTTAAAGGGTATGAACTGGTCTTGCTGTGAGAAGATTGTGGAGAGCGTATGCTAATAAGCTTACTTTTTATGTGGAGATGTGGGGAGAACTTAAAGGGCAGATGGGTTGCTGGAATGACAGGACATAAAGAAATAAAGGAAATGTGACAGAACATAAAGAAATAAAGAAATAAAGGAAACATAAAGGACATTAAAATATAAAAGTGGAGTGGTAGGATGAAGGGGTAAGTAATACTGGTAAAATGAACGTTGCTATAGGAAGGGCTACAAAGATGATTAAGGGAGTGGAGCATCTCCCTTATGAGGAACGGCTGAGGGAGCTGGGTCTCTTTAGTTTGCAGAAGAGGAGACTGAGGGGAGACCTCATTCATGTTTATAAATATTTAAAGGGTGAGTGTCACGAGGATGGAGCCAGGCTCTTCTCGGTGACAAACAATGATGGGACAAGGGGTAATGGGCACAAGGTGGAACACAGGAGGTTCCACTTAAATTTGAGAAGAAACTTCTTCTCAGTGAGGGTGACAGAGCACTGGACCAGGCTGCCCAGAGAGGTTGTGGAGTCTCCTTCTCTGGAGACATTCAAAACCCGCCTGGACGCCTTCCTGTGTAACCTCATCTAGGTGTTCCTGCTCCGGCAGGGGGATTGGACTAGATGATCTTTTGAGGTCCCTTCCAATCCCTAACGTTCTGTGTGATTCTGTGAAGGATTCAATGGAGCTTTATAGCTTCCCTTAATAACATTCAGTAACTTCAAGTCGTCTACCATTACTGTCTTGATTACAGTTTAGCTGTACCACACGGCCAGTGTCAATCCTTGCAGGGTTTTTTAGGTGACATGTGGATAACATCTGATGCCAGGTGAACACAGTTATGCCACTTTCCAAGGCCAAATGTTAATCAGGAGAGCATAGGTTTACATGGAACTAATCGGGGGTCTTGTTTTGCTGATCCTTGCTGCCAGGGACATACTCACATGCTTGAATATCTTCTCATACTCTGTTATGATTATTTTTCCTTTCAGAGGGCTACTTCAGACTCCCTTTGCCCAAATAATGTAGCACAGATGATCTAGTATATTCCAGCATATTTTTCTTACTCTTAAGTAGCCAGCTTGGAAAAAACATCTCTCAAAAATCCTAATATTGGCCAACACTAATAGGCAGCTGTGTTTCACAGTGTAGTCAAGCTCTCTTTCAGTTTTAATTATGAGCTGCTTAAACAAGAGGAATTTAGCTGTAATTTAAACTCACAGCAGGACAATGTCTTTTAAAATCTTTACTGTCATCTTCCACCAACAACACAACTTCTATTACTTCTAAATGAGGCATTTCCAAATTGAAGGAAGATGTATTAAAAAGAACCATTTTGCCAGTTCCAGCAGGTCCTCTCTCAAGACCCCACCAATAGACATCTCTCCGTGATACTGGCATACAGTTAACATGGATATAGTACAAAGGCCAAAAATATCTTTCCTTACTCTTGACAGTAATCCTTTTTAAGCAGATATGTGTGAGCTGGGAACTTAAACTGCAGCCATATCAGTCTTATCTCTGAGTGAGACATATTAACTATCAAGGCAGTAAACACAAATGAGCAGAAAGTTCAAGCTTTGTCTTATTCAAAGCAAATTGTTAGCTCCACATTTTTTGTGAAATTTTGATGATGACAGTGAGGTACTGTCACAGATAAGTATCATGTAGTGATGCTAGTTCATACTGAGTCAATCCAAAGGAATGCTGTCAAATTAAAAGTCTCTCTTCTGTGAGATTTTTAAAGTCTCCTACTGTTACATGCAGCTTCTTATATTGCTAGTAATGCATGAGATTGGAAAGGGAAAAATTCCCTCTTCAGCTTTGCTACAGACTGTACAAACTCTTTTTATTATATAGTTGTCAGTGCTGCCTTCTGTCTGTGGTTTTCTCTATTGTTTGCATGTCTCTGTAAAAGACAGAGAAACACATTAAAAAGAAATACCAAAACCTGTATGAGCTATCTGTCTGCTTATGGTTTCCGACTCTATTGTAGCTTGCATCTGACAGGAGTCAACCTGAGGTCTGGCATCATTTCCATGGACTGTGCATTTTTTATTAGATTACTGGGTAAAACAAGAGCTGATGTTGAGGCTAATATTTTGTCTGCTGTCTGCTAGCTGGCTGCCTTAACCACTTAGGTAGAGTGTCAAGTTTCCAGCTGTTTGTCCTCCTTCTGTCCTCCAGGCTCCTCTCATATGTCGCCTCACATACAGAGGTTCAGATTGAAGCAAAGATTAAGCAGGTGCCTAAACTTCGGAGCAGTAAGCTTCCAGAAGCTATTTTACCTTTCAGGTTAAGAAAAGCCTGAAGTCCCAAGTCTCCTACATTATAGCTTAGAGATTTTATCTTTGGACTTTAAGCAAAAAGTATAAAGGAGGTATAAAAATAGTATTTTCTGATCCTTTGCAAAGATGGTTCTGCAATATTCTCAGAGCCATTAATTAAGAAGTGTGATTCCAGTCTATCTGTATGGTCAAAGCTCAGAAAACAGTTTTGGTAAACTGTTGGGGTATCTATAGCAGCTGGATGTTCATCTTAAATGAATAAGACATTCTGCCATTCTCAGCTAGACCTGAGTTTTGGGACAGGAACAAAACTTTGATGTTATCTCTGTAGAATCAGGAATTACAGGGTCTGTATTAATAAAAAGGGACTGAATTAATAAAAATTGACTGAAAATCTGAGTCTCCGTATGGACTTTTGGTTCATACATTTTAGACAAATAATATTTTGGAGCACTTGAATGTAAGGACACAAGTAAAAACTCTTGTCACACAAGATATAAATGAGGACAATCTCAGTAGTTCAGTCCATACGCAAATTCACGCTCGTTAGAATCTTATCCTAAAAGGCCATGAGGAGCTGTTCGATGAGGACTCAGATGGAAAAACTGTTAAGATTAATCTGCCTACGCATTGCCATTGAACAATAGTGACACAGCGGTACAAAGTTCCTGAACAGATCTTCAGAGTGACACACTAATGAAAGAGGTGGATAAGCAAATCTCCCCACTGTATTAATCTAGATCTCTAGAAGTCCTTTTTAACCTTCCTCACTAAGACCTTAGTGCATGTCTGTCCCCTGGTCTTCTCCAGGGTTACCCTGTGGCTGCCAATGCAGTCTTTCTATGCTCACTCTGCATTTTCACTGTGCTCTTTTCTTCGTCCTGCACATCTTACCTTGCACTTGAGAAGCCCCACAAGCAACTTACTAATTTCTAAATGCTTTCAGGGAAGGACCAATCCCTTCCTGCTTCAGCTGGGTTTTATGTGACCCTGGTCGCAGATTGACTTTCTCTCCACAGACCACTCTCTCTTAAATAGAACAAAATAGGACATGCATTAGCACAAACTAGACAGCAAAGGAACAAATAAATCACTCACTATAGATTACTACTGTGGCTGGCGTTCTTTCTTCCATTCAAAGACCAAGAATATGCCCTCTGCAAATAAACTGAACTAAAGAAACTCTATTTGCAACTTTAGAAAGACAGTGACAAACTCAGAGACTGAACTGCTAATCTCTCGTTTTTCAAAAAGGGGATCATTGTGTCCACAAATCCAAGATTTCCCCAGCACATTAGAGGATCATTGTTTTTAAGAAGGTTTGCTACTCTGAGAACTTTTTGCAAAAAGGCATTTTGGGTGAAGTGCTTTCTCCCTCCCTCCCCTTTGTCTCTAGAGTCTTTCTGCCAACCCTTGATATTTACGCATCCAAATAGTTATTTTTCTGCTTTTTTTTTTCCTAAAACTGTGGTAGTTTTGTTACCTTTCAAATGACTAAATTTAGGAACAAATCATCTCTCTTTGAATATCTTTGCCTTCATCCATTTGCCATACAAGGTTATATTATTTATGTCTTTGACTGTATTACTTAACGCCAGAGCCATTATTATTTCCTTCCCTTTCAGCTGATGCACATATTCAGTTAAAAATCAATCGTGTGCCACATCCGCAAATATACCCTCAGTCTTATTTCCTCTCCTTTATGTTTTCCACTCTTTGCTTGGATAATTAAACTTCCATTAATACCACTCAGGACATCTCAACATTTTTTTTCAAGTTCCATCTTTTCACAGTCCAATTGCCATCTGTGTCAAGATGACCTCCTATATAACATTCATAGAGATATTTATCCTACAAAGCTCTGTGTATAATGAACCTTCAGTCTCAATTTCATAAAAAGATTTTGATAACTGTCTCAAATACAGCTCCAAACTTATTTTGAGAGCTGATAGTTTTTGAATAAATTATAAGTGTTAGAAGATTGCGAATCCACGTATCTATGCCTATATTTATTCATGTATGAGAAGCCGACACTTGTCACAGGGAGTATTAAAATAAAATGCTGAATCTAAATGTCATTAAAGTTCGGTAAGAATGAGATCTGGGTTTTGTAAGCAGGTATAATTTGTAAAACCAAAGGCAGTTGCTCTGTTCCTGGTAATGAAACAGTATTTATTGAATAATAAGTAGTAGAAGTACATCTGAATCCCTGCTCCCTGCAGTGAATTTATGTTACCTATGCAGCTATAATGCAAGGTGAACAGATTCAGCTAATTGCTGATGTGTCATAAATGTAAGAGGACACATAAAACTAGAATCCATAAACATTTTTGGTGACAACTGACAAGATTTAAGTGTGTTGTTAGGTTGGGGCTTTTCATTAAATACTTATTCTAGTTCATCTTCAAAGATATGATTCCTTCTTAAACTTTAATGTGAATATCCCAAGTTTAGTTTTCAAAGTATATTTCATTTAAGCTCATATTTTTGCATTTTTCTTTCTGTGAATGATTTTTATTTATATAGAATTTTTGCTGAATATCATACATTTATATATAGGCACTTTATGATTCCTACAGTAGAACTTACTTGTCCTCAAACAGCTGCTCATATATCCCAAATTTAGCTGTGTTATATAGCTCATCTCCATTTCAAGTGTGTACTCTTTATCTCCTCTCTCCAGGAAAGTACTTTACATTTTTATATGCCTACCTTTCTCCTTTTTCTGGTGCAATGACGTTCATATATTTTTCCCCTTAAACTTAAATTTAAATTTAAACTTCTATATGTTCAGTTTGTTTTAACATTCATAATTAACTCCTACCTTGTTCTCATGTATCCTGATATGCTTTTGTCTTGCCTGGCATGTGGCAATGCAAGCAACTAAGTTTCTCTTACTATATCTGGCTTTGAAGGCCAGTACACAGAATGATAAAAGGTAAAAGTAGCAGCATAATTACCTTTCTTTGTTTCTTACTTTATTGAGTCCATATAGGTGGAAGCAATTGTAAGTTCTGGTAGGGCAAAAATCTTACCAATATTTATGTATTTATGTGACAACATCTTTCTGATTAATGTAAATTAAGTATTTAGAAATTATTTAAAATATAGATGCCAAAATCTGATTTCATACACTATCAAAGCCCATTTTCTGTCTTTTAACATGTTTTCTGTTAGTTCCTACAGTTAGTCCCCTGAATGTGAATAGCAGTTCTGGTACAGCTCTGATTTCAATTAAAATGACCTGTTCTTTCTCCATTGAATAATCCTCCTGAAAGCACTGAAAGTGCTGCACGAATAATTTGAATAACCTCAGTTAGGGAGGTAAAATGGAATTCTTTCCTGTTAATCATGACAGAGTCCCAGGAAACTGCACTTCTAACTTCAGGATCTCTGTGAATAGCTTAAAGCTGATAGCTGAGCAGGATAAATCTCAATCAAAAGTCCTCAGCCAGACATCGCTCACAAGCTGAATTCAGACAGTGCTCAAAGCTGTCTCTGCTGAAAAGAAGATGTGTTTGGATGTATTCATGAAGAGGAAAGACATAAGGAATATGAAAACTCGGACTTTCTTCCCTCCTCCATCTAGTAAATCTATACCCTTATAACTTGTTATTGCCTGTTACTTGTCCATAGTTTAGCTGCCAGGCTAGCCATAAACTATACTGAGAGAAAGACTATGAATTTTCAGATAAAGTGGTTAACATTAAACACATCAGAGAAATCTAATCACTACATATCTGGCACTGTGTATTAAGGTGCTTAATATCTGACAAAACAGTCAGTAACTGTTTCCAACTACCATTTAGTTTCCAAAACTTCTGCTTTTGTATCTGACCTGAAGAAGACCAGCTGTGCTTGAAGTTTTATTTGTTTCAAACCAGATTGGCTGATGTAGTAAAAAAGTTTACCTGCTTCTGCAAACATTGTTCTATGTATGTGCTGAAAACACCATAGTTACAGCAAAGCACAACTGAAGTGCTACAGCAACTTTAATTTGATTTCCTTTGCCTTTTCACCTTCAACATATACAAGAGCAATGGACAAGTTCATATTTGGTATGCCTTTTGACTTTCCTTCTGATTGCCTGGTTTTCTTCTGATAAGCAAGAAAAAAACCATTTTATTAGGTTTCTGTTAGTTAAAGTGCTCATTGATTAACACATCAGCAAGTATGTATGCCAGTATTTCCAAGTAACACTGATTTTCCTAGTTTTACAGTATCAATACTTTTACATATAAGAAAATATTTATGGCTCTATTAGCCAAAAAAAAAATCAATATTAAGTCCTAAATAAATAAATTCTACACAGTGGTATCTGCCTATCATCCTTTGAATATATCAGGAATACCTATTTATACAAGGTTTAAAATCTACAATCAATGTATTATTTTACTCAAAACATAAGATTTTTTTTCTCCTTAAATAAACAATTAATTATTTTTATTATCACTGATGCTGTTTTAAAATTATTTTCTGAAATTGTAAAAAAATCAGTTATTGAATGAGTGCTGTGATTTTACTTAGTGTTGGATATGTTCAGTTTTCACTTAGAACATACAGATATCTTTCAGTTCCTCTAGGAGGCTGAAAAGAAGCAGTTTACAGCTGCAGTCAAAGCAAATATCATCTACAAATTATTCTTTCTGTGGCTCGCCAAACAAGCACAATAAAAGATTCAATAATTTAACACTCAACAAAATTCTTGTCTATTTCCCTAAATATGGCTGGGTTCTCTTTGTCTCTCTCACATCCCTATCTTTATGAAGCTCAGTCAGTTCTAGTGCAGTTATTTAAAGAATCACAGAATGGTAGGGTTTGGAAGTGACCTCTGAAGATCATCCAGTCCAACCCCTCTGCCACAGCAGGATCACCTAGACTAGGTCACACAGGAATGCGTCCAGGTGGGTTTTGAATGTCTCCAGGGAAGGAGAGTCCACAACCTCTCTGGGCAGTCTGTTCCTGTGCTCTGTTACCCTCAGGGGAAAGATTTTCCTTATGTTTAAGATGAAGCTCCTTTGTACTAGTCTGTGACCAGAGTTTTGTTCCTCAGTTATTGTATTCTGAGTAAGAAGAATCCTGTGCAACCTCAGCAAATAGTGTCTGTCAGCCATTTACATTTGAGAAAAGAGCCACAGCTTTTTGACAGTAGGTAAAGCAAAGATTCCTTTAAAAATCACAGGACTCTAGATGCAGTCAGTGCATCTGTGGAGATTAGGAAGGCATGTATATTTGGAAAATCAAATTGAAAAAACCCTTAAGTTGTATTATTAAAAATAAATACTTATTTCTCTTACTCCTCTATCCCCAAAGACTATAACTCTTCTTTTCTGAAGTCCAGAACATCCAGGATACAAGACATATTTTGTGTTAAAAGGATTGAAGGTGAATGCATCTTTAACAAATTTCCTTCATCTTAATAATTTTGCAACATTGGTAGTTATGACATAGTAAAATTATGAATCTGGAAAAAAAATGCCAAGCAACGCTTCTGGTTTTATTTTTTGTAATAGCTTTTTAATTACTAGAGACTGAAGCTTTCCCAATAGTCTAGGAAACAATTAAAACTAATAAAAATGAGAGGAGGAGTGATTGAGCCTGTGTTTGAAGAATAAAGTAGAGTAAAGAATATCCTTCTAGCTTCCCAAAATTCTTAATTTGAACAAGATTAAAGGGACACTCATCTGACTGACTACTTTTACATGCTGTAAAGGCTAGAAGAACCTTTTCTCAAGTCTGGTTAAGAGAGCACTATCTTCTGTTCAGAAAATTAAAAACCAGATTTATAAAGTTTCACTAAAAGAAATGTTTCCAAATGGTATCAAAATAATTTTAAGCAGTGAGATGTTCATTAAAAAATTAGAAATGTTTGCCTAAAAAAGTATTTTACAGACAGATAATAAAACTAATTACAGACACTGAGTTGGGAAATGGGGCACCATTCATTATTACTTTGTAAGAAGAATTTAAGTCCAGTCAGCAAAAATTTCTTCTTTTCACAGAATCACACAGAACGTTAGGGA
>NW_010179061.1:0-3819 GCF_000695765.1 Mesitornis unicolor
TAAATAAATTAAATTAATAATTAATAATAAATGTGTAGCAACATGTGCAGACTGGACTTTCCACCATTTTTTCCATCGCAAGCTCATACATGCAGTCACAGACAGTATATGAAATTTCCTGATGTGACTAACGAGATCGCATCCTGCAGACTTTGGCTTCAAGACTAAACGGCTGGTTTGCATTTTTAGTGAACTCAGTGACAAAAGATGTTCCATGGAATCAACTGTGAAATCAGATTTTGCATACATTGAGGCTTTGGACCAGTCCTTACATTATGCATTTCAGAGTGCATGGGAAAAATCTCAAAAGAAAGGTGCCAGGAATGTTTGGTGTTCAGAGGCGCCCATTCTTTCCCGATACTACAATTACATTTCTTTCCTAAAGGGTGAAACTTGGTACTCTGGACCATTGGCACTGAGGGCGCTAGACAATATTCTCCTTGGACTATCAAACAGTGAGAGTTTTGTCCTGAGAACAGATTTACAGGTGACAGGAGAGACCTCACCTTCACTGACAAAAAAAAAAGAAAGAAAAAGAAAAGAAGTCTTGCCTGCTCTCAGGGAAGTGTAACATCTACATCCAACTGCATCCAACATCTAGCATCCATCTTTAAAAAGAACCCAAAAGCCTCTGCAGCAGGGGGCACTGACATGCGGATACAAAGCAGACCCCACAATCTGTAAGATTGTAAAGCAGGTATGTTTATTCACCGGTGGGCAGCAAGGTAGATCTTTCTTAAAACCTTGTGCACCGAGTGCCGCTGCTCGCCGAGGTTATATGCGGTAAAATGTTACATATACATAAGATTTCCCAATACGCCTATACATATGCATGACCTATCCCCGCTTCGTATTAAGATTAGTTCCAGGAAGTCATTTCCATAAACTCCTCCTAACTGCGCTTGCGCAGTACCTTCTGGTGGTCGTGCTGGAGAACCTTTTTCCGTGACCACTAGTAACCCTTGCTTGTGCACAGACTCAGTTCTTGCTCAATCCGGGGGGTTGGGTTTAGCCGGTTCTTGAGACCACTCTCTGGTTCTTATCAGCAACTCAAGACTTCAATTAGCAGCGCATTTAGTAAGTGATAAGTAATACAATGCTTTCCAAGATTTCTTTAATCCCTTTTTCAGCACGTCCTGAGCAATAAGTTGACACTTTCTCCTGCTCCACCCTTCTCAGAAACAGCAAAAGACATCCAGGACTCGCTCCAAACCGACTTGAGTTTCTCAGTGATGGGAAATGGTTCTAGAGGTACAGGTTCCAACCTGTTCTTTCAGCTGACTCCATCATTGTTCTCACTTCAATACTCGAAGTTTGTTCGTGCCCAACCTCAACATGCTACTACTCCAGCAGCTCAGCAGATGGTAGTAAAAGGGATACGAGGCCACAGTTTGCATGTGAGAGCACTATGAAGGCAAATGGTAGTTGGTTGAATAAATTGGTGCTGAAAACCCTAAGACACAGCTGAAATATCAAACAGTTTGAGCTATAGGTCAAATGCCTTACTGTCACCATGTTGAGTTCCTTGCCTCTACTTGTGGAGTGACTTTGTCTCAGATGGCTTACAAACAAACGCCTATTTGTATGGCCAAAAATCTACATTACGGGACTTCCCAGCTGGGCAGTTCCCTTCTTTCCACAAACTGTTAACCATATTTGGGATGTAGAGGCACCTCCCTTAAAGCTTGTTTGCTTATGGAAATATACAAGAAAAAAGCGCTGCTATTATTATATCACTATAGTGGTAGCTATGTAAAACCTAATGTGAGCATTCTCTTTTTCCTCTTTACTTTATGCTATCTTAAAAAATATGTGAATCCAGAAGAATTCTTACTCTGAAATATGTGTGCCTGCGAGATGATGTGCCATGGTTACACACCCCTGCAGGAGAGCAGTGATACCACAATAGTTTTCTGTTAGTAAATCTCCTGTGTAAACAAACCCGCGCACCTCACAACCTGAAATTACAGCTTTAGGAAGTGTGAACTTGACATATGTGGCAACTTTGTTCCAGAAGGCTTAGAATGTAGTAATTCTGTCAAAGGCAGCGCTATTTTGTTACTGTCAAAGTAAAAAAAAAGTATTGTCCGACATTTTGGTGTAATTTACATATTCGTTTATTTACCCTGCTGGGGGACTTGCCTAAGTTTGTCTCCTGCTCTCCAGCTGTACTTCCAGTTGGCATTTAAGTGAGCGATAGTGTGTTTTTCCCTATGCTGTTGTACAGAGTCAGGTGGATGGGAAGCTGGAATCCAGAAGTGGTTGGTGGCTTACAGCCATGAGAAGCCCGAAATATTGTCGAGCAACTGAAGCAAACAGGAGAGCATCAGATGATGTCTGGGTAAATGGGAATTTTGGCCACTGACATAATCAGTGAGGTAGCCTTTTCTACAGCACACTCATGAGGCAGTTGTCAGAAGAGCTGTCTGAATCCCACTTGGGGTTTGGGGATTATGACCCAGACGTTTGCAGAACCAAATGAGCAAACATACGTACCCTAAAGTCAGTCTTACAAATGCTCAATGATGTTTGCACTGCGAGTATTTTAACTATCAGCTATAATTTTCAGAAGGTATGCCAAAACAGGAGTGTATGATACTATGGTACTTCATTCTGTGGTATGAATGAATAAACATTGCAGCAGATTTTAGCTCTCACAGATTACTAGTGTGGAAATTGGTCCCAAAGTGTCAGTTAAATATCAGGGGTATTGCATGAAAGATTTGGATAGCACATCTTTATCCTGCGACTGCAGGTTTTATGGTCTGTCTGAACCGGCTCTGGATGTGTCATGTGTAGACGAACTACAACGGGGAAGCGCGGGGTGTGTAAAGTATCTATAGTTAGGGTAGGAGAATTAGGATGCCTAGGAAAAAAACACCACTGGCTGAAGAGGCAGAAGGAAGCAGGCTGAGTTGGTTACATTTGTGACAGGGTGGGTTTTTGGGAGGATCAGACATGACCAAGTGGTTATGTTCCCTCTTTGCAAACTGGGAGTGTAACACAGATTGTTGAGCAAGGTTGTTCCCCTGGGGCACAGACTCTGCACTGTATCTAGAGGTTATGAAGGCTGGTGAAGGAGACATTCACACTGGACAGAATTGAGGCAGTAGGTGGAATATGTTTGGGGTGTGTTGTGAAGCCTGGTGAAATCACACCTGGAAACCTGTGTTCAGTTCTGGGCGCCCCAGTAGGAGAGAGACATGGATGTACTGGATGAGTCCAGCAAAGGGCTGTGAAGATGATCAGGGACTTGGTGCATATTCACACACAAGGAAAGGCTGAGAGTGCCAGTTTAACAGAAGTACAGGAGATGGGGAAGAGGAAGGACCACTGGTGGATGCACCGGGTGTTTTGTGTCAGTGTGCCCAGCAGGTGTTTTGGGGGAAAACGTGCTGCCAAGGTGGGCATACATGGCTGATAAGATATAGTGGATAAAAAGGATGTGTTATGTCAGAAACTGAGTAGGTGCGCCACAGAAACCGATAAACAAGGTGTGTTGGTGAATACAGGGGATGCGTCACGGTCGTTTGTTGCCAACAGTAATTAATTTAGAGAAATGACAGCAGTGAGGGATGATGCAGCCCCGGCTGCACTCGGGCTACATCGGGCACGTGATGGCGTACAGCAGGTGGTGCGTGGGATACGCTGTGTGCTTATCTGTCGCATGAAGGCCAAAGGTTTTGGCTTTGTGTGCCACGCACTGTCAGAGGCAGTGATGAGCACGACAGGCATCATACGTTTTTGCTGTACCACCTGCTGGTGTGGCTACCAGCTACCTGTACCATGCTGTAGCTGGTCACCCGTGGCCGTGGGACC
>NW_010179062.1:0-1799 GCF_000695765.1 Mesitornis unicolor
GTTCTATTTAGCTCAAACCAGGACACATGGGTTAATAAAGTAAAAGGTAGTGGTCTACTGTCAGCCATCATGCAAAAGTCAGCCTTCATGAGACAGGCTCAATGATCGAAAAGGGATCATTTTTAATGCCTTACAAAGTTTTAGAATTTATAACTTTTACTTCTAACCTTCTCTGTGTAAACCTAGCATCTCCTTCATGGCAGATAAATCATTGAGGAATAATGGATGTGAAGTTGCCCATAGGCACCCTGCATTTTGTGACTTGCATCCAGTGAAATACCCTCTATAGAATTAGATAAAAATAACTTTCCAAATTGTTTTTTAATCACCTTTTGAAATCATATATACTACCTCTTGTTTTTCTGAGATGTGAACAAAATAATTTTATAATATACCTAAAATAAGGCCTACAAAAGCAGATGTCATCTCCTCTTCCACCAAACAAGTTAGAAATGCAAGGTTTGAAGATTCTATGAAATAAGTATTCAGACTAATATTATTTAAAGTCCTGTAAGTAGGTGCATATTATTAGAGTGGTCTTTGAATGAACAGCTCACTCCAGCCAAAATGCCATTATTCAGACTGGATGTAGCCTCTGCCAGACTGAAGACACTGAAAGTGTGATGGAGCAACATCAAGGTTGCAACAGTAGTATGACATAATTCCACTTATCCTTTGTTCATTGTGTGGTATCATATACTTCCCCTACAAAATTGCATTAGCTAAGCAAGATTAGTAGATGAAAATTTAGAATTTAGGTGCAACAGTTCAGGTAAGAGTTCATTATCACATTTATCAACTGAAGATAAACTCTGGGCAATTTTTACCTCAGGAACCAGAAAGAGACATCACAAAACTCACTAGGAGAATCACCCAAGAAGACTGGGGCTAAAATACAAAGCCACTTCATGCTTTGACTAAAAATGCATTTCACAATTATAATACAGTGTAACTGCACACATACATAGTACCATCATTGAGCAAAGAATATCAAATCATTTGGTATGATCATTTAGTATTTCAGTTCTTGATCAAAGATTATATGGTATTATTGAATTATACTTGCCTGATATGTTTTCTACATTTGTGAGTTCTTTGAAAGAAGCAAAATATGATTGTCACTGTACTAAGTTTTAAAAGTTAAAAGAATATGGTTTGTATTTCAGTCTGTGACAGTGTCTATATGTATACATCTTTCAAAAAGTATATGCAATCTTTAAAGATACTCTCTAAAAGTAAAGAGCTCAGCTAAATTCTTAACTGAATTAAAATTGTTGAAGTAAATACTTTGTTATATCTCAGTGTAAAGAATGATAAGGAGCCCCATAGATGTCACAGCTGGTGTTTCCTAAATTGCTTCTTGGGAATGAAATCCTGGCTTTTGGATAGGAGTGGTAAAAAACCTGATGAATTCAAATGCAATAATATTAAATACCAAACTAGAGTATGCTTTTTACAGCCTTGGCCCATGAGCATATTTTTATTGTTTCAATAGAAGAACGGAAAACTTTAAAATTAAACATGTATAGCAAAAATAACGATTAGTGATAAGTGATATCATAGTAAGAGGCCATTGACCAGGGAATGACTTGTACTTGAATGTTCTAGATAGTGAAATATCATTCATACATCCCACTGGGACAAGAGAAGAAACACTGATCCAATAGAGAAATCTTCTAATTAAATACTTGTACCCATTTATTTCCAGCAGCCACAAAGTATTATTTAATCAAAAGGTTTTCTTTTGCCCTTTTAAAATATTAAAAGCTTGACACCAAGCTGGGGGGAAGTGTTGATCT
>NW_010179063.1:0-1633 GCF_000695765.1 Mesitornis unicolor
TTCAGCCAGTTCGTAGTCCACCTCACTACCAAATTTGACTACCATGAACAAATATAAGGGAACACAGTTACATCTTGACAAAAAGCTACTGTCAGAAAAGCAAGACTTTAAAAACTGTAAAATACTAGATTACAAAAGGACACCATGTGAAGTTTCCTCAGTAGATGCCAGAGTAGAAAGATCAGTCAGCTGCTCTTTAGGTCTTCGTGAGGAAAGGCTTGATCAAAGTCACTGGACAAGGAGGTTGCTGGGAAGTGGCCTTGTGCTGAAACTCAGTGATTTCTTTGCAAGATTTTGCCTTACAAGCTGTAGGTTTCTGATGTGTCCCAATTATGTGCTTGTCTTTCTTTCCCCCTTTCCTATAAATGAATCCAAGTGTCTTATCTGTCCCAGTAGCAAACAGGAAAAGATTGTGATTTTTAAAGACTCCCTAGGTTGGATTAACTATTCTACTGGAAGACACAAAAAAAAGTGAAACTAGTTTGATAAAGCATTAAGTGTGAATGAATAAGCAAGTCTACAAGTTTAAATATGGTGCCTATTACAGAAATAATCTATTTCCCTTAAGCAAAGGAGAAAAAAATCAGCAGCTTAGTCATCAATGACTGCAACTGCTCAATAAACAGGAAACTAGTTTTGCTTCTCTAAACAATCTTTTTTGCCATGTGGCATAGGACGGATCTGCAGCTAAAGTTTGAAGTTGAAATCTAGCTTCCTCCAGCAATTAATTTCAACCCATCTGCCACTCACATGATCTTGGAGTTTATCATGGCTAAGGTAATCTGAAAACTGAAAAAGGTTAAAGTAGAATAAAATTTTCTGTACTTCCTCCAATTTTTGTCCAAGTGATGTTCAATATAGTAAGATACAATGCTAGATAGAGGAGAATATTGTTCATAGAAAAAGCCTCTTTCAAGGAAATGAAACCCATGAAACAGACTACTACCCGCTGCTAGTCTTCCAGACAGATGGGGAGGAAGCCGCGTCTGCAGTCTGAGGGGATTGAAGAAAGATTTCAAGGCCTTGGGATGGATGGTGAAAGAGTCTGAAGCGCAAGTTATTTTCTCTTCGCTCCTTCCACTTTCAGGTAATGACGTGGGATGCAATAGAAAAATTCAGTCTGTAAACGACTGGCTCCAAGACTGGTGCTATAGGCAGGGCTTTGGATTCTTTGAGAACAACTGGTTTTATAAGGCACCAGTCCGGACAGTGATGGATGGGAAAGGTTTATCTCGCAGGGGAAAAAAGATGCTGGGACAGGAATTAGCAGGGCTCATTTGGAGGGCTTTAAACTAGATTCGAAGGGGGATGGGGTTGTAGCTGGGCTTGCACAAATGGGGCAGAACTCTAGGATTGATGAGAATCGGGAGGCCTCCCATCCCTCTAGGGTGAAATCGGTGTGCTCAGCTCGCTCCCTGAAATGCCTGTACACTAATGCGCGCAGCATGGGGAATAAGCAGGAGGAGTTAGAAACCTGTGTTCAATCAGGAAATTATGATCTGGTGGCAACTACAGAGACATGGTGGAACAGCTCACATGACTGGAATGTGGTCATGGATGGCTATGTCCTTTTCAGGAAAGACAGACCAGCCAGTTGAGGTTGTGGAGTTGCTCTTTACATGAGAGAGCAACT
>NW_010179064.1:0-2555 GCF_000695765.1 Mesitornis unicolor
CCTACTGTCACCCTCAAGCTCCAGCTCAAGGCTTTCAAAACATTCTCTGTGATTGGAATGATTGGAACAAAATTATGAATGCCCAGCTGTCCTTCTAAAGACTTTAATTTGCATAGAAAAAGCTAGAAGTAGTACATGTAACTTTTAATTTTGAATAATAAAACCTGCAGTGTCAACAAATGAGAAGTTGCATCTGAGTAAGGAGCACTTTTAATATATGTGATGTCATTTCGCTCTGAAAGTGGAAGGTACTCTAAGAGGCTGCAGCCTTCTTTAAAGGACTGTTGTAAGCTACCTACATTAGTCAAACTTCACATGGCTGAAAAATGCTTTCCAGTCTGTATTACTGGGATTTTGCTGTGATTTCACAGAATTACAGAATCACAGAATATTAGGAGTTGGAAGGGGCCTTGAAAGATCATCCAGTCCAACCCCCCTGCCAGAGCAGGATCACATAGACTAGGTTGCAGAGGAACGCGCTCAGGCAGGTTTTGAATGTCTCCAGAGAAGGAGACTCCACAACCTCTCTGGGCAGCCTGGTCCAGTGCTCTGTCACCCTCACAATGAAAAAGTTTTTCCTCTTATTCAGATAGAACCTCCTATGCTTCAGCTTGCTCCCATTGCCCCTTGTCCTGTCGTTGGCTGTCACTGAGAGAGGAGCCTGGCTCCTTCCTCCTGACACTCACCCTTTACAAATTTATACACATTAATGAGGTCACCCCTCAGTCTCCTCTTTGCCAAGCTAGAGAGACCCAGCTCCTTCAGCCGCTCCTCAGAAGGGAGATGGTCCACTCCCTCAATCTTCTTTGGGGCTCTGCGCTGGACTCTCTCAAGCAATTTATTTTTGTCCCCTTTTCCCACCCTTTATCTAACAATTCATAAAATGCAATCAGCTAGGTCAAGAGACTACACATCTGGATTGGCATGTTTTCAAAAGCAGAGAGCCTTTCTGAGGAAGGAAATAAGAAAACTTGCAAAATATGTTATACTGTCCTTTATTCTTACAGCTACAAATCAGATTTTGAGTTGGATTAGATTCAGTGCCTGAATTACTGTTGATTCTGAAAGGAGTAACAAAGCCAAATACCTTAGTGCCAACTGATTTCTTACCAGTGCTTTTCTTTCTTCCCAATTCTTCATATTTCCTCCCAACTCTTCATATTTCTTCCCAGCTAAGTGCACTTACTAATGTTTACCTTATTAATCCTGCTTTATCCAAGAATCTCATTCAGCCACCAAAAAAAAAGAGAGCTTAAAATACTTTCATTGGCAATATAAAAAATGGTTGCTATTTACTGATGCATTTGATAACTGAAACATGGATAATATAAAATATCTGGTGTTTCTCAATTTTAAGCTAGGATATAGAGATATACTCTGTAATCAGAAAAGAAGAATAAGCTATAATGCACTAAACCATTTTTTCCAACTAGCTTTCCATAAATTAGGATTCACAGATTCAAATCCATATAGCAACAGCTCCTCAGTCTTCCAAAGCTGATATCATTTGTTCCAAGTTCTCCGGTAGGCCTAAATTTGATTATTAAAAAAAAAAAAAAAAAAAGGAAAAGTGAATGGTAACCTCTAACCTGCACAAAATGGAGATGAAAACTCTAAAGGTCCAGTCTTCCTCTCCTCCACAGAGTTTTCCCCTCTTGTATAACTGCCTATTTTGTTTCTGTTAGTGCTTAAAGACAGGTCCCATTCCAATGCTACCTGGAACAGTGGACACAATAATAAATAAGTAACAGACTATAAGTTTATCCATTTATCATCACATTGCCTTTACGTGACAAAATTTTGGTAGCAGGGGATGGCAGGGCTGCAAATGTGGCTTATGTGACAAAACACCAGAAACTTCCCTTGCGTTTGACAGAGTCAACGCCAGCTGGCTCGAAGACAGACCTGCTGCTGGCCAAAGCTGAGCTCATCAATGACGTTAGTAGTGCCTCCGTGATAATATACTTAAGGAGTGGAAAAAGCTGCTGTGCAACCTGCGGCCCTTGAGGAAGATCACATTGAAGAAGGTTGTCCCCTGCAGCCCATGGAGGACCACAGTAGAGTAGATATCCACTTTGCAGCACATGGAGGACCCACACCATAGCAGGTGGACAAGCTCTGAAGGAAGCTGCGGCCCATGGAGAACCAGCACCAGATCAGGCTCCTGGCAGGAACTGCTGCTTGTTATGAGGAGCCCACACATGAGCAGCTATTCTGGCAGGACCTGTGACCAATGGGGGACTCATGTTGTAGCTGTCTGTTTCTGAAGGTCTGCATCCCATGGTGAAGACTCAAGCTGGAGTGAGAGAAGAGTGTGACGATATAGGAGCAGAAGCGAGGAAGCATGATGAACTGGCTGCAACCCCCACTACATGTACCCCTGTGCCACTGAGATGGAGAAGAAGAAGAGTCAGGAATGCGACTGAGCCTGGGAAGACGGGATATGTGGGTGGGAAAGGATTTTCTAGTTTTGTTTTATTTTGCATGGTTTTACTCGGTTATTAATTGGTAATAAATTAAATTGATTTTCCCAAGTCAAGTCTGTTTTGCCTGTG
>NW_010179065.1:0-3366 GCF_000695765.1 Mesitornis unicolor
CACAGCCTTCCCCTCATCCATCAAGCAGGTCCCTTATATTCCCTTCCTGCCTGTCTCTGGGTTTTACTTCTGAAGTTTGTCGTGAAAAGGGTCCTAGGAGCAGCAGGACTCTCTCGGATCAATTAAGTTCACTCTCAACTGCTGTTAGTAGCAGTATTAAATACTTGCATTCAAATAATCTCAGAATTCAAATAAAATAAAATGCTTGCTTGCACTATGTACACTGGCTTTCTTTTCAATAATCCTGCTATTTGATAGCTGGGAGCTGAGTATTACAAGGGGATTTTTAATAAAAGCATCTTTCTGTCCAATCTGTGACAATTTTTTCTTGTGCTAACTTCACCCTTCACCTAAAAGAATATTTCCTCCTCTGATATTTATACCTCAGAGGTACTTACACACTGAAATAAAGTCCATCCTCACTTCATCCCAACATACCCAAGCTCATTTATTCATCTTTTGAAGGACATTTAGTCAAAGGCCACCTCTGGATCTGCCAGAGTTTGAATACGTCTCAAATATCTGAAGATTGTATTTAACTGCTAGCATAGGTGAACTTAGATTTCAAAAATTGTTGATTAAAGATCAATAAAGTCATTAACTTACAGAACTCATTTTTGCTAAAGCTGCTTTGCTTAGGCAGTATTTAAAGCAATATAAAATGAATAACAACATATACAACAGGAACTATGCATTTAGCAGCAAATAAAGACAATTTCAGCCAAAAAAAAATATTAAAATTGATTGCACTGACGATTTTAGGCAATCAGATTTTCATGATTATGGCATTTGACCACCATCACACGTTCCCATGTTTTTTACTTCTCACTATGATATTCTGTGGCTTGCAAGAGAAAGCGAGCACCAAAGGAGAGAATGATCCCAATTTATCCCTCACATCCAAAGACAACCATTTACACCTGCATTTTGGGTACAACCTGTTCTGTGACAACACAAAACAATGCAATGCACTCCACATCACACCAGCAAATTGGTATTAGATGTTACCAAATTTTACAACAAATCCTGTCCCTGGTAAAATAAACGAAAAAATGTTCGAACCTCAGAAATTGTCCAATGTTCATGGATTGCTTTAGTCACAGTCTGCGGTTAAAGGAGGTTAAACTCCTAAATGAAGTATTTTGAACATTTGTTCACATATTTACTTACCTACAGGTTGCTGATGATATTGAACATTTCCAGCATGGTCCTTAAGTTATAGCCAACAAGTCAAATATCCAAGAGCCAAAACAGGGCTTACCTGGTTGCTGGAAGAGTACTGACACGGGTGAAGAAAACAGAGGGCTCTACTTCTACGTGAAGGCCGAGTGAAAGGTTCCTGTAATACCCTTCAACGTGTCCTGGTCCACCAGAGTACTTGAAATTCAAAATAGCTTCCAGTGTCTGAAGAAAGAGAAGTCAATTACTTATTAGCTATATTTTGTTACTGTGCATGTTACTGTGCATCCTGCTCTGGCAGGGGTTGGACTGGATGATCTCTCGAGGTCCCTTCCAACTCCTGATATTCTGTGATTTCACAAGTTTGATTAAATTAGACCATAGAAGTGATTTACCAACAAAGTTTCTAGAATTCGCCTTCCCAACCCATCCATTCTATTATCTCAAGAAAAAAGGTAATCGAGCAAATAACTGCATTTTATGTAAAGAGTTGCTTCTTTTTCCCTAATCCTTTGAAAAACTACGAGTACAAACCAAAGTCAGCTGGGCTTCCCTTGAAACAATTCCTCTCCATACCACATTTAACACAGGAAAACCGAAGAGCTTATTTTTGCTTAGAAGAGTTTAGGGTTTATTGAATGATACGATTCATACTCTTGAAATAATATTCACCACTTCATTACCTTCATAATCAACTGGAAAAACATTAGAGTGTGGACACATAAAGATGATATAAAACAACGCTTCTGGTCTCAAACAAGTTGCTGTAACCAACCTCTACCCCAACATGGACACTACCCTATTATGTTGAAGCCTATGTCTAGGGTTAAACAGATTTTAGGAACAATGCCCGTGTCCTCTTTGATTGGCTTTTAGCTCATTCTTTAGTTAAAAAGAAACAAGAAAAACACCAAACAAACAAAAAAATCCCAATAAAACTCCACCAAAACCCCCCCAAACCTTAAGTCAACAACTTCTCCAGGAAACCAACTCTATTTACCAGATGTCAGCAATCCTCAGACGGTTAAAAGTACTACAAAATATTTATGAAACCTGTTATTTTCTCTATAAGCTCGAAGGAACAATCTAAGGATCTTCTAACTAATAAAAAAACCCTAATAAAACTAATAAACACATTTGTTTCCTACTACTGTGTTTCTCAGTCTGGCTGAAGGAACAGAAGCATGGCTACAAATAATTTCTTAAAATAACCACAATGCAGTGATTTAAAGAATACCAGACTCAAGATTTTAATGTTTTGATGTGAGTGAATGCATACAAGTTTTGCCAGCTTCCTTTTAAGTTAAGTGGGCCAACTCCAATTCCTAATTTAGTTTCAATAAAACTGATGACAGTCACCTCAAACACAAATAACAAGAGCCACTGGGCACTCTGGACATACTCGTCTGCTCTGCTTATGTCAGTTCCTCATCTGTAGTTAATGAACTCAAGTTTATGTTATGTCAGGAAAGCTAATCAATATTAAATACAAAAATAATGAAGCACAAACTCATCCAAGACATACTTCATCCCGATTAACCAGCTGGACCATTTCATAAAACTCAGAGGTAACCCCCACAAGCACAGGGATCTGACACTGTCTCCATCGTGAGAACAGACTTCAACTGCAATTAGGAAATCTGTGAAAACTCGGCATTACTCTGAAAATGCTGTGTTATTGCTGTAATACTCAGTATCCTGCTTGGAAAAGCTACTGTGGTATGGATCCATGGTTTATTCTACATAGCACCATGGCACAAGGCTGCTTTATTAAGCCCAGTGCCATGCAATTACAGGTAAAATAATAAATAAAAAAAATAATAACAATAAATAATAAATGTTCGTTTGAAATGTCATTATCATTCAAGATGCAAAACCCTTCATAACACCCAATTCCAAATGAAAACCCTCCAGAAAAACGCTAAAAAATACAACTGATATGCGATGCTGATGAGCAGGAGAGTTTGAGGGCGTCATCACAAACTTGGTCCTTGTTGTAGTGAGGAATTTGTCCAAGGAAACTCCTTGATGACCCCGTGTGTGTCCCACACCCCACGCTTGAGAACAGAGAAAAGAAAACCTGATGGGACATCCCATGTCACCCAAAATGTAAGACCCAACTGGGAACGTTTAATACTGGAGACACAAGAAATTTTGACTATCTCTGAGAACCACAGAATCACAGAA
>NW_010179066.1:0-90093 GCF_000695765.1 Mesitornis unicolor
AGCACGGCGCGGCAGGGCGCCCCGGCCGGAGCCGGACGTGCTCCCGCGATGGTGGCCGTCTCCGCATCTGCTGTGCTTTTGGGTCTCCCATTTCCTGATCTGAGGTTGTGAGGCAAGAAAGAGAGAGGTTTTATTTATATAACTTATTTTCCCCAAAAAACCTGTCCTGCTGTCGGTTACTCCTCCACGGCCGTCGTGTTAATAGTGCGCGAGGAGAGATGATTTTTTTTTCTTTTTTTCCCTAGAGTACCACTCCTCGTTTTGATAACTTCATCTGTCTGCAGCTTGGGTTGCTTCATTTTTTCAGCTGTAAGTGAGCAACTGCAGAAAAATGAGCTAAATAGGACCTTCCACTGAAGCTATTTATCAGCAATTAGATAGGGGGTGAAATTGAGGAAGACTGTACGTTCCTAATTTCCTTTTCCTTCAGGGTTAGAATAAAAATCGGTTTAGAATCCTATTGTATGTTCTTTATCTGTTGTTTTTTAAAAAACAGTCTGCCTTTCAAGATGTGAGGACCTGGCCTCTGCATGAACATTGTGCCCTGAGGTCTTTAAAAAGAAACTGAGATGTTATTTATAAATTTAAGTCCGAAGTTATTTTCCTATTATTGTTTTTTTGTAAGGTTTTGATTACAGTACTGTGAAGTCTGAATAGTCTCAAAAGAGCTGTTAGCACTGTGTTAACTTTTTTAGTGCAGCATTTTTCCACAGGTGAAGGTCCCGCTGAGTTGAAGTTAATCCCTTTTGATGTTAATAGTATTGTGCATGCATGTGTACGGTTAGAATGGACTTAAAAAGTGACTGTATGAATGATCACTGATTGACATAAAGGGAGTTGATTTGAGGGTTTGTCATCTTAGTGATTATGATTTTCAGGAACAGCTTCTGAAATAAATCACTGCCAGGGAACAAGTAATAGCCAACTAGGGAGTAAACTTAGGTAAAGGTGCTTTGATACTGGTAAAAAGTAGCAAACAGTTCAATTAGGATACTTTTTCTTCTTGTAAAGCTAAGACCCATTTTTAATTAAAAACATGTGATTTATAGCTTTTTCATTGACACATAGTGCTTTGCTTAGCTTTACTGCCTCATTTTCCTGTCTGCTAGCATGGGTGCTTCCAGGGTGTTAGTGAAATGCAACAAGCATATAGTTCTGCAAAACTTAGCCTTCAGCAGGTTCTCATAAACTTGCATATTTCCAGCCCTGGAGTGTTTGGAATGACAAGGTACTTCTTTAATAGAAGCTATCTTAAAAAAAGCTGCATCTTTTGGTGTGATATTTTTAAGTTTCAAACAGTCCCCAAGCTACAGAGCCAAGCAGTTACAGAACAGACCCAATTCAGAACTGGTTCGTGGCAATCTTGGGTTATGCAGGAATGGCCCTGAAAGAATGTCCAGCTACAGCATTCTGCTTCAGTTGCTGCTCTCCTCACTTCCAACAAGTTTCCATTTACTGCTTGCCATGCTGTTTTCTATCTGGTGTTAACCTCTATGGTAGGAAGTTGAACTACTTTCTCTTGCTTAAATTGCAGCGTTCTGCTGAGTTTGGTTCCCTTTGGGCTTACAATATGACCTTTCCTTCTGCATTTTCAGAGGTTATGAATCGTAGTGTTTATATCAATGGTTTGAACCTGTGACAGATAAGCTCACATTGTGGCAGTGTCATTTAGAACGGTCTAGACAAGGCTTGCAAAAATATTCTGTGTGCACAAATGTTGAAAGTGGAGAAAAGGGAGAACTGAAATTTCTTAACAGGGCCACATGGAATAGACTTCCAGGCTTCATTCCTTTGGAAATACACCTTTTGGTCCACTTCTAATTTGATAGTTATTTAGCAATTGTAGTTACTTCACAAGAAAATTCTAAATTTATTACCACTTCTTGATATAACTTAAAAAGTAGGTGCAAGTAAAGGCAGCTCTCCAAAAAAAGCAGTGTTGGGGACTGTTCGCTGTATACTCACGCAGTGGCTGGACACAGGAAAGGGGATGGGAGCAAGAAAAGGGGATGTGGGAGTGTGTGATTGTGTTATAGCCTGGGTCATACGAGAAGTCAAACTGCATTGTAAGGGGTTACTTCTGGCCTTCTAAATTGAATGAAATTACTCCTCTTGACTTTAAAAGCCTTAGACTAAAATAGACTGCCACACTTCTCTCTTTTTTTCTTAGATAAAATCAAATTGCAAGGTAAATGCCTATTTTTTACCTTCCTATTTGGAAAGGTGTTCATATTTTTTAAAAAAAGATATTTAAGCACAGTTCAATTCCACTTATCTGGTTTTCTAATTGACTCGGTGGGATAATTTTTGATGTAACTTGACTCCAAATTTAACTCTCTTACAGATAAAGAAGATACTGTGCTGTTATCCAGTTGTCATAGTTGGTTGCATTCTACCAATCTTGGAAGTGAAAGGTGACTTGTGATTTATGCCTTTTAATATCAGAAAATTCACTGTAGGAGTTTACTAAATAGGCAAAGTTCTGTGTTCTGTTTAAGCTTCTCAAATATTTTTGCTGTTGATGTGATGAATTTACAAGGTTTAAGTTATCGGTTTTGTAGTATTATACAGGAAAGAAGATATTAACGATACAGTCAATATTTTGATTTTAAGCAAATCTTAAATTACTGATGAAAAAGTTTCTGATATAAAATCTTCTTTACTAGTGATTTATTTTCTCCATAGACTTCACCTTCTCTGAGTGCTTTGTAAAGAAGGCTATGGTAACAGAATATCGTTTTATTACTATTAGGTAATATAAAAACAGCCATTCTGTTTGGCTAATGAAATGAGAAAAGTATGTTCTATGTATGGTGTGAGATTATGGACTTGGATGTAATGCAAGTGGGACAGCTCAGCAAGAATACATGCTTGTTTATTTTAATAGACTGGGGGGGTGGGGAATGGGGGAGTTTGTTTCTGTTGCAGTAGTGTCTGATGTTTTAGCAACACTACACAATCTCTGCAAGTGCTGCTGCCTGCCCAGCAGGCTGCATAGGCATTGCTGACAATGATGCTGAAAAGCACTGTCTAATTTCAGTTCACAGTTCATGGCTTGGTTTCTCCATTTTATGTTGTTTATGTGGTTCCTTACATCTGATATACTACCACGAAAATAGAAACAATCAGATGAAGTCTATGGACTTGGTATGTAAAACTTCAAACCCCAACAAAACAGAACTCAAATCCTGTTTCCATTCTTGAGTAATTCTCTTCACCTTCTTGCCTCGTACACTCCTGCTCCTTGGGATTTTTCCTAGTTCTGGAGGAAAGCTGGGGCTGGCTCTTTTCTCATTCTTATGAGAGTAGAGGACTCAGTTATTGGTGGTGTTTATAAGCTTTCATAAAGGAGAATTTCAAATGCCTACCCTTTGCTCTGCACATGACAGCTTCCATTGATGGCAAGATATTTTGTGACTGGGCTCAAATATGAGATGCTTTGAAGGCCTGATTTCTGTTAAGTTGGCCTCTTGTATAAAAACTGGCTGGCTCTGAATATTCTTAGAAGCAGGTAGTAGTGTTTTGCTGGGGTTCTGTTTGTTTTTCTAATGGAATTAAGGTACTACTGATGTTCAGCTATGTAGTGCTTTTAATAGTAGCTTGGCTCTTCAGAGACCTTGTTTTGTGAGAACATTGCAAAAGGATTCTCTCTTTAAAACTGGAGGTGTTTGCTGAGTGTTTTTCTTGATATCATATCTACCATGGTGTTCATATGTGTCTGTGTCTTGGTTTCTCCTCCTTGGATTCTTTCTAAAGGGTATTATATGGCCTGTCATTTAACTTGCCTTGCTGTTACTAAATGATGCAACCTGTGCTCTCTCTAACATCACCATTAGAAAACTTTGACATTGAATAGTAAAATAGCGTTAGCTAAGGACAGTTTAGAGGGAACTATGGATTGCCTTGGTGCTCTAGGATTGAATCTTCCTTTCTGCTTTGTTGCTATCATTGTGTGTGTGTTTTTCTGTTTGCAGAGCAGTAGTTCTGGAGAAATCTTCTGTAGGAAAGGATGTTCAGTTACCAGAAAATAAAAATAGTCTCTAAAAAAGAAATGTGGACTTTGAAAGATCAGTATCATCTTAAATTGCTTGCACTGATGACAAAGCAGAGTTTAACCAAATATTTATTGTTGAAATCACTCTGTAATTAGTAGTGTTGTACAGCTAAATGTAACACCAGATTTTACTGTAAATTACTGCTATCACATTACTGTGGCTTGAGAAGTATAGACTATAACTGTGGCATTCTTTTTAGTGGCCTGGATAAGAATTTGACTACAACTTCTTAAGAACATAGTTTTTATCGTTTAAATAACATTCTTCAGTATGTATTTAAAACGCATGATGTGATCTCTTACCACAATGGAAAATTAGAACAGCTTTTTCTAATTTGAAATACTCAGTTATCCTGGATATGGGATTTAAAGTATATATATTTTAAAATATATTCTTAATGCAGGCTTTTGAATTGGTAATAGGCAGACCTTTAAATTCTGATTGACTCAGCATGTGTCCTACTTCTTCTGCAAATCAAACCAAAGTTAAAACCTAGTGATAAAAATACACACTTGGGTTTCATATTTGTTGAAACATTTTTATTGCTTACAGTTACTCACAAAAGCAAGAATTCATTAGTAAAATATTTTAGAATATACTGAGTATATCCTGTAAACACCTTTGAGTCTGAACATTTCAATTTTGGATCTGAAAGTTCTTGTTCAATTTCCAAATAGTGTTTTGTACTTCGTAGGAAACTATTTGTAAATGAACTATTTGCTGTTTCCTTAGTTGAAAGAAGCTGATTTATCCCTTGTTTGACTTTCTCCTTTTGAAGTTGTAGCTAAATGGTGGAACAACAGCAGTTACAGTATTATCAAACAATTAAAGAAATGTGGCAAAATAGCAAGCCTCTCTATCACTGATCTCCTCTTAGAGGACTGGATCCTTTTTCTTGTATGGTTTTTTTGGGTGCTTTTCCTGGTAGGTTTTTATATTATTGGACTGTCAATCTGAAGCAAATGCAATGTCTGGAGGAAAAAAGGAGGGGCAGGAACCCACAACCAAAACCCAAAGAATGTCATAGCATAAACTTCAAGCCTAAGTCCATGTTAGGTCTTAAGGCTGCTTTGTCCCTTCTGTAGTCAACGCTTTTCTATTGCAGTAATCTTTGACAAGAGGTTGGCTACATAACGGTCAGAGGTTCCTGCTTGAATCAAGCCTGGAATTGCTACGTATCAATGCTGCTACTGTTTCTTTGTGAACCCCAATTGCAAGTGATTTTAGTATTAAACCTGCTTTGAAACTCTAACTATCTCGTGTTAATTAATTTAAGCTGTTTTAATATTTGGGCTCACTTTCACAGTATGCTTTCTCTGTCTTTGTGTGCTTGAGGGTGTCTTATAGAAAGCAATTAATGTTTAATGAGACTGCACTTACAGATTTTTATTTCCCCCTTCCCTTGAGTATGGTATCTGCTTATAACATGAGATCGTTGTAGCTTTTTCTGAATACACTCAAATATTTTAATTTGGAAGCGTAAGTCAGATTTCTGAAGACTGAAATCCATATTCTCAGTCTTTATCTCTTAATTCCATTCAGTAGAAAAGGTGAAATACATAGCGTATTAAAGCATTACTTTTTTTAGGTCACAGTTGTATTTAGTCCCAGTGTCATTTCAGAAAGTAAGGATGCTGTTTAGGTTCCATGGGATAACTGCAGAATAGAATAATGACTTAGTAGCGACCAGATACTTGAGGTATGGGGGGGAGGAAGCTTACACTTACCAGTGCACAGTTCTTGTACTGTAGCAGAAATAAAGCTATATATAAGTGAATGAGAGGATCCTGTGTTGCAGGTGAGAAAACGCTTTGAGAAAAGGTACCTTCTTTGTAAAGATGCTCTGTGAAATGATCTACGTTGCCAGAGAGATCTATGTTCAAAAACTTCACCTAAGTAAACTTTTACTGTAGAACACAGTAATGAATGACAGCATTCTCACCTTGGAAAAGTGCAAGTGTGATATATTCAAATAACCAAGTTTTAGTAAACCATGTATAACAAACTTAACTGAGTATTCCTAAAGGGGCTGAAGACAAACTTCTCTACTACTGCACCCCATACACACCCATGCATGCTTCTTTTAGCAAATGTAGTAAAAGATATGTAACCCTACATTTTACCTTCATCCTTAGACCATTAGAAGCTCAGTAATCCTGACAGAGTATTTGCAGTCTTAACTAGAGACAAGGTATTAAATGTGAGACAGATCCTTCTGGGTGTGAAGTTTGTGCCATTTTAGCTCTGATATGAAAGGTGCATTACTTTGTGTCTCCATTATGTATTATGGACTTGCTTCTTGTATTTCAGAGAGCATAATGAAGCTTTATAAAAATTGCACATATATTCTCTGAAGTATATTTTGCTGTGCTAAGTTGTTTGAAAGTCTAAATTATTTAAGTCTTTATCTTGAGGAATCACAAGACTTGAAGTAGCAGCTAAGAATAAAAAGGTACTGTCTGCAAATGTTTTTTTTAAAAGCCAGTGTGAAAAGCACAAAACATGCTTCTGATACATGGGGAACAGATTTGCTTCAGCCATTTTTTGCTATTATAAAAATGTAGCTTCTTTGTATTTTTCAGACCTTTTTAAAGTTTTCCCTGACTTAATATTTTATTTTTCATTCTCTTAACTTGTATTCTAAGTCAACACCTACTATGAAGATGGTTAGTTACCATAAAATTGCCCAGCTGTTGACGCTGTTTTGGAGTATGTCATATGCCTTAGAGGGTGAGACATAAGCCACATGTAGCAGTGTTAAATCTTTGGAATGGGACCAGATGAAAACAGTTTTTGTGGGATGAACTGTTTAGTCACTGTCATGAGCCCTAATTTTCTCGCTTGAAACAGCTTGTAACCATAAACTGTTGAATTATGTGGGAAGATTAATTTGCCTGATGAAGCTATATTTTAATTTTAGTTTTTAAGGCAAAAAAGCTAATATATTACACCATAGATTTTAAACTTACAGAGGTTAAAATCAACCTGCTACTTTCTTCTACTGCTGAATGATCTTTGCTTGCTTACGAGGGATATTCACTAAAGATCCATGGATGCTTTCTGTTCAAAAGCTCACAAGGGTGTTCTTGTTTTACTGATTTTTAAAAATAAGTCAATTTTTGTTTGATTTTTTTGGTTAAATGTCTTAAGCCTACATTTAAGTGGTTACATTAAAGATATTTTTCTGCAAATGTTAGTCTTCAAATTCTAAGTGGATTTTTGTGTTGTATTGTTACCAAGGTTAACAACAGTGAGATACTGGTTAGAAGAAGCAGTATATAAGCAGTTCAATTAACTACACAAGACAAATGATTTTATATTCTGTGAATATTTTCAGACCTTTAGTTATGTCAAGAAGGTAAAAGCATCGGCATTTCTTTTGGAAGAATGCTGTTTTCTACTGGCTGATTCTTTTTTGTTTGTTTGGGGTTTTTTTGGTGGTGGTTTTTTTTAATTCCTCACCGAAGCTTTGTTTTAACTAACTCGGGCAGCGTGTCGATATGTGTGTCTTGATAAAGTCATCACATAGTTATGGTAGCAACTCAAATTAAAAGAAAATAGAATTTATATTCTCAGAGATCCTATTCACTGTAACTTCATTCTTTGCTTAAAGAAACCCCAAACAAACACCCAAACAAAAACCCTGCAACAACAAACAAGACCAAACCAAATCTGTCTTTGTCCAGGCCTATAGATAGGCTGGCACAGTAGAGTTAAGTGATAGTTAGAGCTGTTCCTGGCTATGGATTTCAAAGAGATACTGTCCTTAAGGAATGCTTTTAAATTTTGAAGAAATTGTCACGAAGTTGTTGGTGATTGAGGAAAATTGTAGAGGAAAAAATTATCATTTAGATATAGGGCAAACAACTTTCCTACAGTTTAGAGTGAACAGGAACCTAACAAAAGTTGATTAAGATACTGTAAATCTTTCATATTGTCTATTTCATGAGTCATCATTAGGAGAGATGGTTAACTAATGCTTTTATTTAAGAAGGTAGGCTGGTTGACATGAAAATGGTGTTAAGTAAAACTTCTTATAAAAGATATAGGAAATTTTATGAAGTTTTGTTTTATTTTGTTTTTTTCACTTCACATGTTCACGTTGGAGGTGAATTCTTTGTTCTGACCATACACTTTGATCAACTACCACTTCAGAGCTGAGTTAGAACAATTTTCAGCAATGATAAAAATCAAAGCAGGACTGAAGTACTTCTGTGTGTTAGAGTTTGTACTACATAGTGTATGAAGAAATTATCCTAGTTCTTGTCATAGGGAAAGTGTTTTAAGTTTTAAGCATCAGGAGCTAGTGCAAGACAGTGTTCTAAAATACACTGATGTTGTAATGAGGGTTTTTGGGTGGTTCTAACCCTAAAGATGTGTCTTCTTTATTGGAAATTAATGGTGTTTTCCTTGAATTGTATTTTCTTCTGGTCTACCTTTTGTTTGTTACTGGATGCTGTTCTCTATTAAATTTGAATCAAATTTTTTTTTTTCATTTTTCAATCTTTGATGTAACTTTTTTGTGGAAAAGGGCATGTTTTTTTAATTTTACTAAAGTTAGATGATTTTTTACTATGTAATTAGTTGAGTTGAAACCTAGTAGTACAGCAGGCACTTTGAGCTGCTTTTAGAAGCATATGCTGCTTTGTCAAGCCTTTTGAAATACACTGCATTAGGTAGTACCTATGTGTTGTGGAATAAAGACAATCCCTCTTTTTTTTTTTTGGAAACAGGGTTGTTTTGTATTGTATGGGATTTTTGTTGGTGGTTGTTTTTTTTTATAGGTATGGAATTTTTAATTTCTGAGGGAAGAGCTGACTGCCCTCAGATTCTGTCTCCCACCAATATGTTGAAGCTGTTGCTTACCTCTAAGTCTACTGCTGCTGGGGATTGGTCTGCTGTCAGAGGACACTTTAATTCTTGAAAGTGTCTCATCCTGATTTGAGAAAGTGGGCTTCTATGTACTTATGCATTGCAATGGTGTTTCATGGCAGATACGACTTGTTTTAGTCTAGTTCTGTTACACAAATGCAAAAATGTCTAATTTTGTGCAATTAGTTAGGTCTTTTTTCCCCAGATTTGTTCAGATACAGTTGTATTCTCTGATAGTTCAAGAATCACAGAATGGTTTGGGTTGAAAGGGATCTTAAAGATCATCTGGTGCACCCCCGCTGACATGGGCAGGGACACCTCCCACCAGACCAGGCTGCTCAAAGCCCCATCCAACCTGGCCTTGAACGCTTCCAGGGAGGAGGCATCCACAACTTCCCTGGGCAACCTGTGCCAGTGTCTCACCACCCTCACAGTAAAGAATTTCTTCCTAATGTCTAATCTAAATCTTCCCTCTTCCAGTTTAAAGCCGTTACCCCTTGTCCTATCACTAATAATGTAACTAAGAATGTAACTGATACTTTAATTGTGTGGAAGAGGCTTGAGAAGTATTCTCACATGGCAGAATAATGTTGGTTTGATTTTCATATGGAAACACAGTTGGAAAGTTTTGCAGTGTTTGTTTCTTCTATAAATGAAAGAGAAACAAAATCTTAAAATACAACTTTGACATTTGTCAAAACAAAGATTCATGAGCATTAAATATTCTTATTAAAATCTAAGATATATAGCAAGATTCTGCTGTAATGGAATTTCCACCTGTACCATTTTCTAGTTGGTTGTTCGCTATTTTTAGGATATTAGCAGTTACCTTTTTTAATAGAAGACAAACCATGTTTTGCCATTGGATTTTTGCAAGCTTAAAATTATGATTATTTCTACTTTTCAGTAGCACAAGTAAAATTACAGAAATATCTTTTCTTGAAATAGATTTTTACAGAGCATTATTAGTCTGAAATGGTATGTGAACTATGATGGCATGGAAGGAAAATGTGTAGGAGTGAATCGGAGCTGGAGACACTTGAGACATTTCTTGCTATGATTCATTATTTCTTTGTCTGGTCTGGTGAGCTTAGAGAGTAGAGTGTGACTCTTGTACCTTTGATCATGGCAGGCGGCTGGCATTGGGTGGTCTTTAGGGCCCCTTCCAACCCAAACCATTTTGTGATTTTTATCTTGTAGCAGCAAACATTTGAACAGCAAATTTGGCCGCTAACTGGAGTGTAATTTTTTTCTTCAATACTAAATTTGAGTTTATTAATGTAGAGATCAGTGGGCAACTGTCCATGGATTGTTCAAGGAGTACTTTTGAGCTGTTTGAAACCAGAATGAACTTAGAGATGCCATTAAATTCGGATGCAGAGTATCTGTAGTCTGTATGGAGGTTATGTTAAGCAACTGAAATTGGGCTTTCATTTACAGCAGTACATGCACTGTTTGATTTTGGTTTCTTTTCCCTCTCCTCCACTTTAGTTTATCCTCTAAGGGCGTGGCTCCCCGTATTTTCTCTCCCCTTCATCCTTTCAGCTCCAAGCCCTTTGTAACCTTCTCCTCCCCACTTCATTTTCTTCTGTTCTCTTGTCTCTTTGGTTCTCCCCTTGAATTAGCTCTAAAGCAAACATTACTGTTTGAAGAACTGAAGACGGCTTTTGCTCTGCTGGTCATCACTAAAGAAACATTTGCAATGAGTTGAGAGTAGTCTGATAGTGATACATTGCAAAGGTATGCAAAACTTTTTGTCTCTGCTGTGAGCAGTAAAATGCTACCTGATCCACAGCTGGGATTTTAAAATGCTACAGTACTTAAGTATGAAAGGCTGCTTGTTGCTTTATATGAAGGTGATCACATTCAGGGCTTTAGCTGAAATGGAAACAACTGTCTCAGAATTTGTTTAAAAATGGGCAACGTAACTGTTGCTCCAAATGAGATAATCTAATATAGGCCTTACATCAGCACGATAACGGTATGAAGACTCTTCTGCAACATCAAACTAAGCTGAATATGCTCCCATGCAGTGCTTCTGACCTTTTGTTTTGAAAACAGTTGATGGTCCTTTCACCCTACTAGAGTGAGCGAGATGCCTTGTTATCTTTCGAGGTGTATCTTCCTTTGCATGACAAACCTTTCAATTTACTGACCTGTCTCTTCTGCTTGAAAAGCACTTCCCTAGGCTACACTTACTTTTCCAAGTATGCAGTCATTCACATGACAAAATTGTCTTTGATGATACCCTGAAGGGCTACAACAGTCTGCAAGAGTTGTCAGCAATCGAGTGCTTTTCAGCTAAGAGAGTATGTGCACTATAATCAGTTTTTCAGTTCCATCTGCTGATTGGTTATAGTTACTTTTTTGAATAATTTGTATGCTTTGTTGTGTTGCTATTGTTCTTCAAAGCACACTTACGAATTTTAGTGTAGACTTCTTGAGGAACCAAGCAGAAAGATCAAACTTCTTTAAAATCTCAGCTTGGTGCTGCACAGGGAGAAGTGATAGCCAGAGAGAAGTCACTAAGCTATGTGGAGAACATAAGTACAAGCTCCTGGACTTTGGCTTCCACTAGCTTTCTATTTCTAATTTCCGTGCTGAAGAAGCCAGAATTTTTAGGGTGAGAAGTAAGAGAAAAGGGGGAATCTAAAGTTGTATGGGTTTTTTTTCTGTTTTGTGCTGGTTTTTTGGTGTGGGTTTTTTCTTCTCGTTGTTCCAAAGTCACCTATGTTTTTGGTTCTGCAGCCTTTTGTACCGTGTTAGGATAAAGTGTACTTATTCCACCTCATGACTAAATACTGCTAGTCATCTTGCAGCTAGTGGGTTTTGTGGCTGTTTGTCTGGCATCCTAGTGCAAATGGTGGTATTAAAGGTCTGATAGCAGCTAGTTCTTGAATAGCATAAAGCAGAAAAAGTGAGAAGTACTTGCAGTCTGATGTAATGCAGTGACCCTTCATTATGGTGGTTTTGTGCTCACAAGACATTTGAGTCAGCATGGCAATGTATGATCAGTAAAATGCTGCTTTGTTTCCTGTGGATGATTTTATTTCCTCTTATATGGGGAATTTTGAATTAAACATTTAACTTGGTTTACAAAATTAAATATTTCTAAAACAGCTTCACTGACTGTTGTTGCTCTTGACTTGAATGTGTAATAAATGCAGGAGTGTCAATTAGCAAAACTAATTGTTAGTTATATGTAACTAACTAATGGTTAGCTATAGTGACTTTCTAAAATCACTGCCAGCAATTTGCACGAGAAGATGTTGAAATATAGCAGCTGATAGGTAGGCAAAAATTACATTTTTGGGAGGGATTTATTGCAGTGAAAACTACTATTACTTTATCCCAAAATGCAAAGATTAATTAATAGGGGAATTCAGAATGTTTTCTAAGTTGTTTTGTTATGATCTTATGACTATTGTATCGGTTTTCTCCTGTAGCTTACATGAACATTAGGACACAAGAGTGCTATTAAATATGAGGTATCTTCTGACCTTTCAGAAAAGGTTGAGATGCCGTTTTGAGATTTCTGAATCAGATCTGCTGAGTTCTTGTAATAAGATGCCAGAGACCCTTCAATTTTTTCCTCATAGTGTGAAGAGAATTTTAACTTGATTTATACTTTTGTTTTCTCTTCCAAGTAGAGAAGCTTAATTAAGCATCTTAAGCTCTACATAGGCTGCAAATGAGCTCCTCTGACGAATTTTATGATAAACTTAGCCTACTGAACTTGGTTAGTCCTTCAAAAGAAAAATATATGCAAGTTGGTATAGTCAGTCTCCTGGGAGAGATATACATTGTCTATATGTGAAGATGTGTCTGTGTCTAAACTATCATTGCAGCTTTGAAACCGTCAGTGCTCAGATCAGCAGTAGCTGGACTGCCGATCTGTGAGTCAACGTAACCTTTTGGTTTGGGACATGACACTTCTGTTTCCATACGCAGTGGTTGTGCTCTCTGCTTCCAGTTAAGAGGTCACCATGCCCAATAAAGTAAACCCAAACAAATTTTGTGTCCTTGTGACAGGGATACGGCAATGATGCCGTGAGTTATTTGTAATCTGAGGAATTGCTGCTGCCGAAATTCCAGGATGACTGTCTAAAGTTGTTTTCTCAAATTTGTCAGCTGTAACTGTTGAGGCACATTGACAATCAGTGTGAACTAACTCAGTTTGAATACTTGCAAAACCATCTTGAATATTTGACCCAAATTATCAAACTAGCGAGTCAGGAGACAGATTTTTTTTTTTCTTTTCTTTTTTTGAAATCTACATCTTCCTCTGCATTATCAGTTCAACTATGTGCAGCAGGCAGAGCTTCACGGACTTCTCTTCATGCTTTTATGGTCAGCTAGCTGTCCACATTCTTCTGAGTGCAGGTTCTTTGGGTTAAAGGCACAAATTAGTTTGCATTCTCAGTGTAAGTGTGGTGGATGAGAAGTGGAGGGAAGAAACCCAGAATGCAAAACTCATCGTGAGAGTCCTGCAAGCTGAATAAACTGGATGTAGAGATCCTATCTATACTACTATCAGCTGAAATTGGCTTATGTTGCTGGATTTGCTTCTCTTAACTTATTTCAAAATCTTTCTAATGAATGTAGTAGTAAGATAAAAGAAGGACATGAGCAGTAGAATTTTTAGATAGTAATAAGTTTTTAATGTATTTGAAACATTGTTCCACTCATGTACTTTATCCTTTTTCCTCTATTTGTGCTCTGGTGCTCCACTGTAAAATATTCAGTAATAGTTGGAAGTAGTAATATGGGAATACTGAAATTTTAACCCCTCTTAGTTAGTGGTGACACATACATTGCTGACCTTCTTGTAATCCTCCTGAGAATTCAAGTTCACCTGAAAGTAGCAGGACTTTAAATATTTAAACCTAATATCTAATGCAAGAACTAATGAAGCATGGTTTTCTGTGACTTTGCCTTGCTCTTATTTATAACAAAATGTCAGCTTTCCTCCTGTCACTATTGAATGTTTCTGTGCTGTCAGTAGCCCTTTCCTTTGTTTTATTCTGTTATTCCCCAAATATACTTGGTGCAGAACCATCCAAATATCATTAGGTAAGTATGTATTATGTCTGGCTGGTAAGTGCTGACTGTAAAGCTGGTAAGCCAAATAGAATGTGTTACCTATAGGCTCATACTAGAGACTTTTCACTAATTTGGATTTCTTTTCTGCCAAACTGGTTTTGTGAGTCCTGTGTAAATTAAATGTTATCGAGATCTCTGGACTATTGCTAAAGGTGGTTAAAATTGAATGTTGAACCAGAAAAGGATTACAAACCAATGAACAGGCAGTATGATCACATGGGTCTTATTTCTGTAGGAAATCAGCCCCAAAACTGTGATGTTTCAGTGTTCTTGTTGGAGTTCAAAATAGTCTTTGTCCAATTCCTAACACATCTGGTGATGGCTGATATCTCTTGGCCTCAGTTTTATTAGGTTATTAGCTGGTTTGAGGTAGGGATTCCAGTTTTATTTTTTGTAAATTGTACTTGGCATCTGTCATAGGAGAACATAAAGGCGTTATTGTCTTTACTGTGTTTTTCTCATCTGCTTCCTTGGAGACCATGATTAGCCATTTTATTTGTGCCAGGAGTTACAGAATCATTGAAGTAGGAAGGGATCTGTGGAGACAGACCAGTCCAACCCCATCTCTGGCTCAATGTAAGGTCCCAAAACCTTGTCCAGTCAGGTTTGAATACTTTTGAGGATAGAGACTCCACAACTTCTTTGAGCAACCTGTTCCAGTGTTTGATAACCCTCAGAGTAATAAAGATACATATTTTTCCACCCGTTATGTTTAAGTAGAATTTCCTGTATTTTGATTTTTCTCCATTGACTCACATCCTTTCACCAGGTACCACTGTGTTGAGCCTGGCTCTGTTTTCTTTACTACCCCATCAGGTATGTAGACACTCTGATAAGATCCTTTGGCCCCAGGTCCTCTCTTTCCCAGGCTAAACAATCTCAGCTTTTTCCGCCTCTCGTCATACAGCAGATGCTGCAAGCTTTTAACCATCTTTGCTGAACTCGCTCCTGTATGTCCTCAGCGCTCTCGTACTGGGAGAGCCTAAAACTGGATGAACCTGCAAACCATAATGTGCGGCAGGGACACAATGCCAGAAAACAGTCTGCTATGAATCCATAGGCATCTCTTAGGTATGGGTGAGGGTCCTACTAGTTTGTCTTATGCTCAGTCATGTATGGTCTGTGTACGTTTTGCCAGTGATTACCTTGGCACTCCTTGTAAGAACACAGAGTTCATGTCTGGTTCTAAAGACCAGCATCTGGGCTCCTACCAGGTGTTTCAGATGGTAGTAATTGGGTAGGAGAGGATTAATACAGAGAATGAGGTTTACTTTGGAGTATGTGTGTGTATGTGCATATATATATATAAAAATTTTGCCTAGCTCTTTTTTAACCGTTAGTTTATAAATCATAAGTTACATGACTTAGTTTCTAAAGCCAAGGCAAGAAATTTATTCTGTTTTGTTTCACTTCAGTTGTTATTTCTTTGTGCAGATATGTCTTGAGGAAGTGTGAGACAGGGCTTAAACTTTGCATGTGAGGCACTGTTGTTAGATGTAGGGCACTTACGGAAATCATACAACTGGGAGACAGAAGGTAATGTTTCCAATTTCAGCTGAGAATTCTGATTTACTTTATCAGCTTTTTTCCCCTCTGAAATATTTTGCCTGGTTTTTGCTTCAAGAATGGTTAATACTTCTGGTAAAGCTGAGTATTCGTAGATTGCCTTTTGCTGTCAGGCAAATCTTGCTGCTACACAAACTCACTCTGTGGTGCTGACTTTTGTTCCAAAAACCGCATTAACTGTTTTTCTATATTGTCTGTAAGCTTTTAAGTTCACTCAGCTGAATGTAGCTTATTTAGCAACTGAAATATCTGACAGCTTGTCATAAGTAAAAGGTCTTATTTCCTCCTTTTTTTTTGCAAATAGGAAAAGATGTTAACTAGCAGAAGGATGTTGCAAGTTAGGAAAAATAGTCATGACTGTTACCTTAGTAACACTGAAGTCATTTGCTGGACATATTTCAGTATGTGGCCAACTCTTCTTTGTTAAATCTAATGACAACCGATTCTTTTTTTGGAAGCCTTATTATGAAATTTCTTAAATGTGTCTTTTTGATGTAGTGTTTGAACATAGTTATAAATACCTCCTTCACGTTTGTTCTTTAATAAGATTCTTCAAATTTGTTGTTAGCTACCCTTAGTTTTTCCTTACTAGACTTTGTCTAGTATTTTACTAGTATCATCCATATGAAATGTTACTAATTACTAGAACACTGCCATGGTGCAGTAATGAAGCAAACTCAGTGCCTCAGCACTCTGATGGTGTTATTTGACACCTTGACCCATCTACTTTGCCTTTCTACTCACTGTCTTTCTGTTGCCTTCTTAAGCGTCACAAGGTATCTGTCAACCTATATGTAGCCTGTTGTTTAATTAAAATGTCTGGCATGGGAAGTTTTGTAGCAAGCTTCTCCTTTTCTGAATATTTTAACCAAGGGCATGCCATGACTCGAGTGCAAAACCCATAGTCCCTTGCAAGTATTCCTCTACTGTTTCAGATCAGTACAGAACCTACTCATAGACCACACAGTAGAGTGGGCCAGGCAACAACTGTGGCCATACTCACCAAATAAATCTAACCCTCTGACATGTTTTGAAGTGTTTCATGAGTACCGGGGGACAGAGACTCTGTGTTAGAGTCCAAAACTTGTCCTAGTGGTTGTCATCTAGGTTGTTAAGAAAATACAGAATATGATAGATCAAATGAAGCTGAATATTCTGGGCAGAGAAGTAACTGAGCTTCTTTTAAGCGCGGATACTGTGCTGTTTCTTTTTCTGTGACCTTAAGCACGTGGGAAAGAAGACAGTTTCTAAGCAAAGGGAAGAGGAAATTGTCTCATATTTATTAAATCCTTTTCCTATCAGGAAATATGCATCAGGATTATATGCTTGGCAAGCAGGAGTACATATTTTGGCACGTAGTTCTCTCTTTGTAACTTTAACAGCCTGCCAGCATTGCAGGCAACACTAGCAGCAGTCTGTGTCCCAGACAGTTTTGATTATAAATCCTAGTGCCGGCAGTGGGGCAGAAAGCTCCATGGGGATGGGTACTATTTGGTCTACTTGTCTCCTTTTCTCTCCTTAGTGCACTGGTGAAAGAGGCTAAGGAGTAGCTGGAGAAGGCAAGATGATGGTCGTGCTGGTAGTAACCCTCTCTGCATCCTAGTTAAATATCCTGTGAATATTGCCTAAATCTGAGGACATTCCAGGCTTGTTGTGAACCAGTGGTCTGCAATCTAATTGTATCTGAAAGATCTTCTATAAACCATTGTTTGAGTGCACCAACCTCCAGAATTACAAATGGTGTTGCCCACACAGGCATTCCAGAAATTTTTTATGCGGTCTTTTTTGCTTATCAAATGCAAAGTTGATTGTTATTCCAATTTTTAGGTATATGGCTAAACCTTTTGTAAAGTTCCTCTAGGACCAAATGTAGTGTCATGAACTTTACTCTTCAGTTAGCAATCAAATCTGTATCGATAACTGTGCCATTTGGCATGACAGTGGCTTCCCGATTTGCACAAGAACAGGGGCAAAAATAGTTGATCACAGTTTTTTCTGTTAAGACTTTGTGTGGTAGTGATGACTGTGCTATTAAAATAGCTTAGATATTTTAAATTAAGTTAAACTTCTGAAGTGTGAAAAAAGGCAGATGAAGAGTAGATGCCCTTGTATAGGAAAGATTCTGAGGGACAGAATGCATGTCCGGTATTCTTTGGCTTTCAAGAAGTTTAGTACCTTTTTTATGCATAGTTTTTGACAGAAACTCCAAATTGTCAATGTAAATATGTTTAATAAGGCTTAATAAGGTAAAGTGTTACATTAACACAGTTTGAGTACTTAATGTAAACCTCTTCTAAATCATTTTAATAGAATCCAGTTCTGAAATTTTATGGGAACATTCCATCTACAGATACTTTGTCATCAGTCTGTGGAATGAATATGAAGAGTACTAAATCACAGAATCACAAGTGTCTTTCCAACTTATGTCTTCAATCCAATTTTATTGTATTTAAAACTTGCTTTAAAATGTGTAAAGCTTCTTAAAATATAGTATATTCCCTTTTAATAGTAAAGTTAATTCTTTGGAGTGTTGGAGATAAATATGTAAGGAATATTTTGAATAACTTGTTGTCAAACAACTGCTTTTATGGAGCAGTTATAGATATCTTCTGGTTTTGGATTTTTGTGTCGTGTTTTTTAAGGAATATTTTTTTAAAGCCAGTCAGTTTTCTCAGATACTGAGGACGCATTTAGGTTTTGAGTAGCATCTTAACTGATGTTCTTTTCAACTTCATGTAAGCTACGTATTGTGGTGTATTTTTGTTAGTAAGTTTCCTGTCTACGTATTTGGTTGTGTGGTGCACCTGACAACAACAAATTGTTGGTGCTTTTTGCTCAGTTTCATCATGTATCTGTTAATCTGCAGTTTGATCTCAAATCTAGCTTTTTAAGTCTACAACAAGGAAATCAAAAGCTACAAAGAGTAAAAATTTGAGGTACTGTGCATATAGAAACTACTTTATAATTAAAAGGAATTGGATTTATACAACAATGTGTTTGTGGTTGTTTTGTTTTGGTTTTTTTTTCAAGTGAGCACTGAGGTGCTTCCTGTAGAAAGACTGTTGAAAGAACCTTAGAGTTTTCCGTAGTTTGTTATATCTACAACACACAGTGTTTGTATCTTATTAGAATCAAGGTATCAAACGTGACTTAGTCATGAAGAAAAAGGAGGGATTTTAATCTAGTGTGAAGTCTGAAAATAGAGTTCATTACATCACTAATATGAATATGCTGCTTCCTGAAGATACTCGGGAGACTAGATTTCTTTGTACAGAGATTCAAAAGAATGCATTCCCAAAGCCAGTGCCACAGCTTGTAAAGCTTGATCTTTACCTCTGGATACTCTTGAGTCAAGGATCCTCAGTCTCCTTTCTGAGGACTTGGTATTTCACAAGAGATTGTAGCCATAGACAAGACAAAAAATAGATTACTATTACTACTTGCCTTAACCATATCATACAGATAATTTTTTAAGTTGGTATTAATTAGTAGAAAAGAGTTATTGTTGGTTTTGCAGATTAAGTCTCTATTGTCTTTATAGCATAAAAACAAACAAAGGTTTGATTGCTTGTTAATTCCTTTGGCAGCAGTTCTCATTTAGGAAACTTCTGCCACTGTACACACTTTCCCTGTATTCCCCCCCTTTCCCTTACCACATAAGAGACTGCTGCTTTAACTTTCTCCACACATCCTATGAAGACAGAGTTATTGTCCCTTGTTTACTTTAGCTCTTTAGATGGCTTCTCTAAACCAGGTTTGTGAAACAGTTCATTTTAGACATCTGCTGGAGAGACGCATCCTAAACCAAAATTGCAATGAGTAACTGTAGCCTTACTAGATAGTACCTGACATCCTTCTTGATGTGCACTGCAATGAAAAGTTGAATGAAACAGCATTGCAAGTTTGGTTGGTTGGTTTTTTAATGGGTATCAGTTAGTACAAGATTTAACTGGATGGATATCATAGTTTAAAAAAACCAGTGCTATCTTACCTACCAGTGCAATCGTACACCTCTTTGGTATTCCTGGGTGAAAGTAGCAACGCTTCTCACTTTAATAATACACAAAAATAACTCTTGGAAATTATTATTGAAAATACCTTATGCCCATGGCATAATTCTGACTAAATTGCAAAGCTTTTGATGACCAGCAGGTTGTGGAGAATAGTTTTTAAACACTTAAGAATGAACCCGTGGCTGAGAAGTGCTGGCAAATTACAGATATTGCAAATGCCAAGAGCAGTATTGAAGGTAAAATGGAGATTTTATACAGTAGTTCTTAAAATTTGTGTAGCTGTCTGTGTAAAAATCAGGTAGCTGATGGCAGTAGTTCAGTTAAGCATAGCTGTAAACAGAGGGACAGCTGTCAAGGGATGAAGAATTTATAGTATAGCTTTGTAGAGTAATTGTAAGCTTAATGCAGAAGAATATCTCCTGAGGCACTTCAGGAAGTCCCAGAGAACTAACTCACTGTAATAATTTAGCTGTAGCTGGAAATAAACTAATTTCTTTTTGTTTTGTTTCAGTAGTAGTGCTAGCCTGATTTCTTCCTCTCTCTACCTTCACCCTCTGAAAAATGAAATTCCACTTAAATACTTGGTTTAAATTAAACCCCTGTGACAGCTGATAGGAATGATTACATGAAAGTTTGCTAAACAGCTGCTTTTTTAACCAAAAGTTAATGTTTGAGGCAAAGTAATAGTTCTAATGTTTTTTGAAGGAGAAGGTATAGGCTAAGATTGCCTTTGTTACATGCTTTGCTTAACTGTCTTTTGTCACAGAATTGATATGTAGGGGGAGGTTGTTGATAAGGGCAGCAAAACCTCAGCTGAAAACTGCTGAGACTGACAGGATGGAGTTTCTGGGCTTTGCTTTGGCACACGATGTGCTTGAATGGCTCCGGGTGCTGACACTGAGCGAGGCCTGCAGCCCACTCCTCTGCCTGGGCCTCTTGCCCCATCCCATGCTGGTATTTCTTGGTTCTCTGCTGGGAGAAGCAGAGGCATGCTAGAGTGAAGCTTGGTTCTTGCAGTATCCTTACCCCTGTTTCTGTTCTCCTGGTTGAAATGAAGTTGTCAAAGGTCAGAAATTTGGCCGGAGAGCACAGTATGAGGGCAGAAGGACTGGAGTCACTGTGCTGGGGACCTCCTAAACTATGGGAAACACAGAAAAGGCTGCTGCTGCTCCAAAAATGAATTGGACTGGAAAAAGTCTTGTCAGTACTGCTGAGAAGCCTTGAAACTTGCACTGCTCTGACTCTAATAATTCAAATTAATTAAATGGTTAATGGTCTTAGTCATTTGAGTGGTGCCTTTTAATAGAACAGACATGTCTTTAAAAACTAAATATCAGCTGTGTTTAAGTGTCTTTGTGATTTATTTTTGAAAATGCATTCATAGTAAGTGACATCTTGCATTTCCTCTCATAAAATCACTCTTCTTTAAAAAGTTTCCCTTTAATTATTTTGCATATCGAGATGCTAGAAATAGCAGGAAAGGTTGGAGGAATCTTGAAAAGCTTTAGTGTTTCAATAATGTGTACAAAACTTAAAGCTAAAGTAATTTGAGAAATGTGGTGCTTGACCCGTGATGCTGCTCTAGCTTGCTGTTGGAATCAGATGAACTAGCCAAACCAGTAAATCTACTGGGTAAAAAACAGTATTCTGAAAAAAAAATACTTCCTTCAACAGATACTTTATAAGTCAAGTAAATATGTTAACTAGTGTGAGTCTTTAGTATCTTGAAAAAAGTGAATGTAAAAAAACTTTAATACTAGAATAAAGATGGTTGTGTCGTGACAGTAGGAAACTCTTCACTACTAAAAATGTCACTTGTCAAATTTGCTTCTTCCTAATACTTCTGGAGGTATTGAATATTCACCTTTAAAACAGTTTTCTACTTGTTCAAGCATTTGAAGAGAACTTATCATTAGTATTTGTTGTGCCTGGCATATGACTTGGATGTCAGACTTGAGGTTGCCCTGACAATGAGTTCCGAAATGATCAAATGCATCCATTGTAACTTTTAAAGTGTGTAGGGCCATAAAAGCTATTTATCAGTTTCAGCAATACAGTGTACCTCAAACTGGGAAGGATTTATATACTTACACTATATTCCAAAGGCAGCATCAAGTTAGAAATGTTGAAAAAGTCAGTCATTGCAAAATAAGGTGATCAGGTCAGTGTCAGGAGCACAAAGTGAACAAACAAACCCCACCTTTTTTTTTTAAGAGAAGCCTAATAGCGTAATTTTGTGGATGAGATTGCTGGGGTGGATTTTTATGTTGCTTTATCTTTTTCAGGATTTACTGAATTAGAGATTCTAACCATGGCCAAGACTTGGTGTATTTGCTAGTGTTTGCTTATTGAGGCGCTAGTGTGTCTGACCTAATTGGGTCGTAAATTCCAGCTTTTGTTCTCAGCCTTTTACTGAGTGCTCGGCAGACTTGAAAACAGAGTGCTGCATGAAAAATTGCTTCTCATCGACTCCTTTGAAAAATTCAACAATAGTAACCTTTGGAGCTTGAAAAGGTTTCCTACAAATTGTTGGCTTGAATAAAGTTAGTTCAGTTCCTTCAGGTAGTTGTGGTGCTGCTCTATTGCTTTACAGTTCTGACATCTAAAAGCTGAATGATATGATGATTTGTAGCTTAGTAAGAAAGTAAGCAGGAATTCTGCTATATTAGTATTTTTTTGCTTATAAAGAAATAAAGTATATAGTTTTCAGTTAACTGGAAAAAGTCATATTTTATAATACCAAACACTTCTAGAGGTTAAATTAAATCTCATTAAATAGAGGAATAGACCTGATGCTCTTGATAAGCTTTGCTGTATATTGTATGTATACTTTCTTAGATGTCTGTAATACACCATGGATTTATTATGGAAGTCACTTAACTAACTTGCATTATGAAAGCAGTTGCATTCAAAGCAGGCTTTCTTCTAGCAGCCAAAAATTCACTTCAAGACAAGAAATGTGTAAGCAGCTGCCTAGTGCATTGGCTCTATTAATTAACTGGAGTGCATTGTATTAAGTGATTGAGTGTCCATGTGGAGGATTAATTATACTCTGACTCATAGTCAAACCTTATTGTAATAAACAAGAAACTTCCTCTGATTTGTCTGGGAATCTTTTCTGGCAGAATTAGCGACATACCTGATCTCTGTACATTATGAGAGTTGCCTTGCTGTTTTGGTGAGATTCATTGCAGAATGCAGTGCAATACAAACCAGAGAATGTTCCCAATTGTCAGAATCTGTAGTACTTCTGCAGTGATGCCTGCCATGTCTCCCACACAGGTGACCCTGTAGCATCACACTGCTGCCAAAGGGTGGGTGGGTGAGGCTTCTGTAGTTTGCCAAGGACCTTCAGTGGCTGAGTGCTCACATTGTTGTTTCTTCAGTAGGGTTTCTTTTTAAACTTAGTGGTAGGCCACTTTAGATTTATCTGCATATCCTGACTGAAAATGTTAACACTGTAAACTTGGGCTTTTCTTACCACTATTACTTTAATTATATCCTCTTTTTAAAATGAAGAAATGTTTGAAACAACTTTAAGGAGCAGAGTATTGTGCCGGTGTTCTGCATATGGCACACAAAAAGGCAAAATTCATGGAGTTATTTATGAAATTACTTTTTTCCAACCATTCAATTTCAACAATTGTCAGTTGAAAATTCTTACAAAGCTTTAAGAGTTATGATAATCTGAATGATTTTCTGACCAATCTTATTATAACAGAAATCTGTGTGAAGTCTCATGTAGGGAGGAATCCTTGGGTGGTTGAGAGAGAAGACTATAGTATACATACATGTGTATGCAAACGTTGAAAAAAAATAAATCTGTGTATGCGTGTGTTTCTTTTGTGTGTACCTTCTGTGGGAATCCTCAGTCTGTTAGTAACTACTAACACATAATGACAAATCTTGTATTAAATGGCTGGCTCTCTTAGAGCTATCTCATAGCTATTACTGACATTACTTGCATGTCTTCATTAACCTGACTTTAGGTAGTAGCTTGCTAAATGTGTGCAGGTGTCTTGGTCTGACTGCTATTTTGCAGCTCCTGATCGTTGCACAGCCTGATAGGTCCCAAGCCTTAGTGTACCTTCTGCGGCTCCAGACAACTTCTGTGCTTCCAGTGGCAGCAGTGATTTTGGGCTCTCAGCACAAACAGCTATGCTGCTTGTATTGGATGTCCTGTGGGCTACTATGATGATATTAAGATGACATTTTCTTCCATGAGCACCTGATTTCAATGCAATATTGTTACTGTAATTTAATATTAAAAATCGAAGTTGTAATTAGCCTACTGTCTGTGTGAGCATGTGTTGAAGTAAACACTAGAACTATTGCTTGCAGTCTTTCCTTTTGTTTCTTGTGTGAAGACAGTATGAGAGACTGCAAGACTCCTAGATTTAGCCTATGGATAATCAGAGGAAAGCAACTTGTTTGTTCACAAACTTTCCAGCAGCTTTGTAATGGATTTCTCGTGGCTGATACATGTGACTATGTTGCTCGTAAATTGACCACGCTTGAGTGCACTGATGGTGAAATAAATGAGTGGATTATTTCTCACAATAGGCTGTTATGACTGACAGTGATTAAATTATGAGGGATTGCAGAACACATTCTTTGAGTGGCTACAAAGAGAGTTGTCTGTTCAGAGCACCAGAGAAAGTACATTGTGTTTCTGTGTTCCTATTCTGGAAGAGTAAAGTGATGTATAAAAGAGATGCTGAGAACTGACAGCAATGTAAGTCGACAAAGTCCTAGTTTCAGTTTTGGTGGGTGTTAGGGTATCTTAATTGTTAACCGTTAAAGAACAGGAATAAGTTCCCTGAGTCATCAGGAATTAAAAGTAAAAGCAACACCTGTTTCAAGACCTTTGCAAGCACCATTGAAAGGTTGTTTTAGTTTGTTCACCTTACTACTGTTTAGGGAAAGTGGCCCCAAAAATCTTTCATTTGTTGCATGAAAGAACACTGCATAGTTAGTCCAGAAATTTATAGCCATTCATTTTTTATCAGAATTTGTCAATTAAATTGTTTGCAATTTCTTTTCACTGAGGTGCCACTATATAGTTCAGATTTCCTTATCCAATGATAGGGGAACTCTGAAAGCTGTTGTAGCATTTGCATTACAACTAACAAATTAATGTTTGTGTGTGTGTGTGTGTTCGTAACATACTCTTATGGTAACATCACTTTTATTCAGAAGTAAAATGATACAGAATATTCTGTAAGTCAGACATATTTAGAGACTTTATTAGAATTAACATTAATCACCTTAAGTTTCTTGAACCAATTTGATATTTTTTCTTCTTTGCACAAATAGAATTTGTATTTTATTTTGGGTACTACAATATATGATTGCTATTTAATACTGATTGTTGTTGTGGGGACTAGTGGAAAAATAACACAACAGTTACCATTCATCCTTCATTTATAGGTTTTTATTCTCTTTCCCCATGAAACTTAAGGAAACAGGCCAAATGGAGTTCTGCATGAAGTGGGAAAATATTGTAGTTGGTTACTAGAGAGTATTACATGAGCTGGGAGTAGACATTTAAGTTGGTTGATGGGGTATATCTAGAGTAATATTACTGGCACAAATGTGACTTAGTTTGTCTTATCTGTAAGTATCTGTAAATACCTTTTTCTTCTACTACCGTGTCTGTTTTTTAAACCTAGAAGATGGGGAGAAAGAGAACAGTGCTTTGCTTTCTATGCAGAAATGGTATAGGTATTGACTAAAACATGAAAAAGACTCTTGTCATAGAGAATCACTTTTCCAGTGTATTTTCTGTCAGAGTGAATTAGCATGTGTTACATACAGCTCACTTTCTAACAGGTCTTTACTATTTTGTAGATGCTGTTTAAGTGTCAAGCTTAATGTGTCTAGTGAACTTCGTATATTACTTTTTCACAAAGTGGATCTTGTGCAGAGTGACATGACATGTCCCTCCTAAAATGACTGTTCCAGTTTATCAGTAGACATTCAGTTCAGACCTAATCAGCTCTGGGAATCATGAGAGTATGCAGTACAAACCAAGAGTGCTGGGTTGAGCCCGCTAGGCCTGGTGCAGCACTCCATGTGCTGCCTTCTGTGTCAGCCTCTGTCCTTTCCTGACACCTGACTTTCTAGTTCCTGCACCAAAAATGAAGAACCGAGAGGTGGACTATGCTGTCTATTGCCTTTCCCTTTCCTCATTTTCCTTAGAGAGCAGTGTGTGTGGTGCTTTGAAAAAGTGCTGGAGCAGAGCTCTGCTGTGTGGAGAGGGGCTGCCAGGCCTGTGGAGGGTTGGGTCGGAGTCAGTAGCTCAAGGGACTGAGGTGACATGAATAAAGGGAGTTTGGCAAGGAGAAAGGAATGCTCACCTTAACTAACTTTTTTGTCTAAAATGTTTAATGTTATTGATAGGTCTGGTGGTTTTGAAATATAGTTTGAGACAACTGTTGGGAGAAACTTGAGTTTAAATACTCTTATTTCTGCCGAGTTAGTCTCATTTCCTGTTAGCCCAAACTTGTCGGAAGTGATAAAGTAACCTATGTCAAGCTTTTACTAAGCCTGGTAGAATCTGTAACGCGACTTCTTACCCTTCAAAATAGGGTGACGCTCAGTGCAGTGCCAGAGCTGTAAAGCACCAATGGAATTACCTGATAGGTGTGTAAGAGAGCAGAGAGTAGGAGTGGGGACAAGACCTTGTTGCCTTGTATGCTGTAAGTGACCATTAGAACACTATTAGCACTTTTAGCGCTGACAGTTTTTTAAAACTGTGCTGAAAAGCAGAGAAAAGAAAAATAATTTTAAAGCTCTTATGCAGTAGTTTTAACGGATTTTGACCTGTTGATTTATCAAAACCAGTTTACTAACAAGATGTTGAGGTGAAATGGTTAAAACAGAAGTACATTAACAAGGGAAAGCCAGTGAGGACCTGTGGGTGCCAAATTCCTGAAAAGGAATGTTTTCTTCAGAGTCTCGTTAGAAGCTGGGCCTGACACACTCAAAGTCAGTCACTGTTTCTTGGAAAGCATGATTAGTTCTGAAAACAGATTTGAGGACAGCGATGTCTTTTCTACACACCAAGTCTCTAATCAAACTGGGTATCTCTGCAACATTTTTATCTTGCTGACGTAGTTTGTGTTCTCTGCCGTGTTTTGCAAACAAATTCCAACTTCATTCAAAATAGTATGATGCATTAATCACACAAAAAATAATGTTGATCATTCAACATCCTGAAGCTAAGAATAAAAATAATTATATATTGAGGGTAAATAACTTGAATTTGTGAGTAGTTGTTTGATTATCACAACACCAATGCCAAATGCAATTTTAATGTTGCATTCTACTGAAATAAATCCACTTTAACAACTACTGAACAAAAAGACATGGATGTTTCTTGAGAAAAATAATGAAAACAACTATGTTGAGGCATATGCACACAATTTTATAGAGCCTTACTGCCAACCAGTTGAAATCAAGGGATATATTCTTTTAAGATAGTTTTATCTTCAAATGAGTACAAACTGTATGTTTAGTCAATCCTGAGAAATAATGCCTTCCACAGGTAGTGCTGACCTTAGAGATAAGAAGTTTTTTAACCCCTTATTGAGGGACTTGATCAATTAATATTGACTACAGAACAATTGATTTGAAAGTAGGATGTATAGTGTATTTGGATATTTATTCTAGTTGTATAATTAAGAAATACAAGAATAAATTCTATTTCAGTCCAGAAAGTAGTCAGTTCTAGTTCTATTTAGAATATAACTCGAAGTTGGCTTATAAACCTTGAGGGTTTTGTTGCTTTGCTGTACATAGAACTTTATGGTTCCTGATTATCCTTTTCAGAAAAAAAACCCAACAAACCAGCCACTTTATTCCTGAAAGATTAGACTGAACGCTTTAGAAAGGCTTCACAGATGTCTCAAATGACAACTTTGAACGTTTTTGGCTTTACAGAATCTTATGGTCTTTTCATTAGTGAACTTTAATGTTTTAAAACTAGTTGTCAGATCTGTTTGAGCACCTGTGACTAAAGCAACCAGAAATAATTTTAGAAACAGTGATGCAAACAGACCTATTTCTTTACAAAATTACCTTTTTTTTTCCTAAAAAGCGTTTATAAATATTAGCTTTTCCCATCAACTTGATTTTTACATATTAAGGGCTTTTCTTGGATCACTCTCAACAAAGTGCTCAGAACTAGAAGAAGAGAAACTTGCTTCAGCACAGCGTCTTAGAATTTGTTTACATTCCACTTCTTCTTGCTGTGTTTCCTGAAGGGATTAAACACTAAGTAGAACAAATATTGCACAGCTTCCAAGAGACTTCAGTATTCTTTCTTTTTCCACAGGCCTGTAATGCTAGGAATTAGTAAAAAGACAAATGGCATCTTTCCCTCTTACAGTTTTCCTTTTGATAATTGATTTTTGTTCCTGCTGGGTTTATTTTCATTTACTGAAGGATATACTAAGGATTAGTTAGAGCCAATACTTAAGATAATGTCATGGTCAAAACTGAGAAGAAAAACAATGTGATATTTCTACCACCTCTGCGTGAGGTCTGTGAACAGTAAAATTGAGTAACACAGAATATATACTTTTCCTGAAATTTTATACTAATTCTTGGAACTGGAAAATGTACTCCTTAAATAAACACAGTCCTCGATTAGAGTGAAGATGAGGGATCTTCTCTTTCTGCTGGACATGAGCAGATTGCAGCTCTCTGCGTATCTTAACTGGTAGACACATTACTGCGGCCTGTGCAGCGCAGCGTGCTGCTCAGACCTGGGCTCAGATTGAGCAGTCACAAAATGGATTGGTGGCTTAGGCCATTCATCCCAGCCGTGACAGTTTGAAGGAGGTCACCGACAACGTCAACAGAGCGTGCAATCCTTTTCTTCTCGATAGGCTTTGCCTTGGGTTTTTTGTCAGGGAGGTTCTTTCAGAAGTATTAAGGCCTTCCACTTTCATCTCCATTAACCGGGGGTTGTTTGGAAAGAGATTCTCTATGAAAGGAGCTCGAGTGTTGGTTTTAGATGCCTGTAATCCCTTCAGTTAAGGAATGTGGAGGTTTTCATAGGCTCAGGATCGAGAACATCATCAAGTCACGTTTTTCAGAAAAAATACTTCGGGATTTTAGAGCAGAAAAATCTAGTTAGTTATACTATTATCAGATTTTATGATCTTTGTTTTAAGAGGATTTCTGTAATTTTCCCAGTTGTTGGGGATGTTGAGAACACTAACTAGAAGATATATTGTGATACACAGAAGAGGAAGAATTGAATTCCCTTTGTTTCAGCCTCCCAGAACATCCTTGTGACATATTTGCCGTACTGGTTTCCAGTTGCTTTGGGCAGAAACAGATCCCCAGTGCTAGGCAGTAGTATAGTTCTGATTAAAAAATTAGCTGCAGAAATGCATTCTCTATTTCTGAAGCTGTTTCATTCATATTAAATATTTGCTTCTTGCATAATCTGCGATCAGCTGAACAGCTTTTAAGTACTACACCTCTTTTTTTTGTTTGGTTTTCACCAGTTCTCAGATGAAGGTATTAACATAATGTTGCAAGGAGCTTATTTTGCTTGTTTCCATGTGGCTATGATTTGAAAGAAAGCGCCAGCTTGCGTATTGAATTGCTTGTGTTGTTTTTGTTCAGGTGAGATGCTAAACTGTCTGGATGCAAGCCAGGCTTTTGACACAGTTTGGCACCCTGGCTTTCTAGCAATCGTGATGGAATTAAGCATGGAAGGCATAGGACTTAATTGATAATCGGGAAGATTCTAAAAAAAGTAAATGAGATTAAATGAAGGTACAAGAGGGGAGGGAGAAGAAAAGAGGATGAAAGAGATGTTTATATGTGAAACTTACGTGAACTGAGAAGGGTGTCAGTGTTGCAAGTAGCGAAGCCCACACATCACAGCCTAACGCAGCCTTGTTGCTGTGTCCTGGGAATTTTTGGGAATCTGTTTCCCATCACAGGATTATGGAACACTGTGTTCCAGTGTAATTATTTTTTAACCATTTCCCTTTAATTGTGTCTCTAGCATATGAATGTGTGTGTGTGTGTGCGTCTGTTTAAAAGGCTTATCTATGCTTCTTAACATGTGGTAATGCAAGCTGGTAATACATTTTCAGAATAAGAATTACGTAAACAGCTTCTCAGCTTTTTTGAAATCTTTTTGGGTAGCTTAGAATACTTCACGTTTTGTGAAGTATGGCACAATATTTTGGTTCATATAATGCTTCTGGGATTAAAAATTATTTTCTTTCGTTTCAACAATTTGGAAGTCACACCAAACATGCTGTACTACTTATCTATGTATCTTAAAAGGAGTGTGTTTAGCTACATTTCTCTGTGTCCCTTTTTCAGTAAGCTTACTTAAATCTTTACAATTTTTATCTCAAGTGTTGTGGTATATTCTGTAGATATGTGCAGTCTAAAATTCATTATCCTTTGTCAAAGAAGACAATGAAACATTGTTTTAGTTGGCATAAGAAATGTATGAGAAATGCTGCTATTTTTCATTGCAGAAAAAAGACTACATATTTATTTGCTTCAAGTATTGGATTGTGTCTGTGTAAATGTGGTCATGGTGATTAATGAAGCTTCAGGGAATCACTTGACAGCAGTACCTCATAAAAGGAATCTGCCAACACGAAATTCTTAATTCACCTGACACAGATGAGAATTTGGTCAATCTGTGCACAACTGGTGAATTCCAATTCTCTTGAATTGGAATATATAGTTAGTGTCGTCTGTCTCTTCCGGACTCAGATTTGACCTCGGATTTTTAGTGATGCCATATAAGCATGAATTAGCTTGGATTGTTCAGCAGAAAAATACTACATCACTTGACAAGAACAAACTTTTAGCTTGTGTCATAGCTATTTCAGTGGAAATTGAGCTGGGAATAGTTCTGTTCCAGGTTATAATTTTATAAAAGGGGAAAAAGAGCTAATTTTATAACTTTTTGTAGTTTTAATAACTCCTGTGTAACCCAGTACTGACACTGTGCATCTAATACAGTTGGTATGCATGCCTAGAGGATCTAATAATGTAAACAGATTTAAAAAACCTTGTATCTGCTTTCTCATTTCTGTACTGGGAGTATTGCTATTATTTGAGCAAAACTAAACTCCTGTGGGCTCACCCCTGTGTTTCTGGAGACAAGTGACCTTGTTTCCTTACATGGAACATCTAGGCGCACTTGATGTCGGTATGTAAGAGAGGAGGCCTTGAGACCTCTTTTTGGTTTGATTCTACTGGTGTCCCAGTGAGGGTGTCTTGTGTGTCACCTTTTCCTTATAGTACCCAGGTTCTTCTACCTGTAAAATTATTTTTTGCCAAAATCGGAAGTATTTTTGTAGATTAGCAAATTTTGTAACTATCCAAAACACTTAGCTCGTGTCTTCAGATAGGTATTTTAGGCAGGTGCTTGATCTTTGAGCTCTTCAACAAAAAGTAAGCGGGATATAATTTATGATATGTTTTAAAACCACAAAAAAACTTATTATGTAGGAACTGGTGAGCCAAATAGTTAAATTGTTGAAATTCTGTGCCTCACATCTCGATATTGAATGGAACTGAACTACCTGGGGATGTGTAGGTATGCCTGAGAAACAAAAGTGAACTAATGAAAATTCCTTCACTTTAAGGATTTGTGGGTACAGCAACCCCGGTTTTTCCAGGAACTTCAACTTTCATTAAATCCATTAGACTATCCAAAGCAAGCATTTACTGCTTAAAATAAACACATAAATAATTACAAGTGCGAAGGAAGGAGCACTCTGTGTAAGTCTTACAACAGAGAAATGAGTCTTGAAACTTGTAATGAAATTAACGTCCAAAAGTGAAGAAGCTACTGGAGAAGTTTTGAAAGTATTGCCTCTTGTGAGGCATTTGATTGCATAGGAAAGAGATTTTAGGCTCTAGAAAAGAAGTTATTCTGTGGAAACAGTATGTCATAAGGGCAGTGGGTTTAAGGGTTTTGTTTTTCCCATTCCTATAGGGGTACGTTTGCCCTTTCTTAAGGCAAGGTTCTTTAACCACAAATTCTTTTATGGATAAATGACTGTTCTGGGCAGGATTTTAAATGTGAGGATGAAATGATAGTTGCTGGATCTCTTTTGGCCTTGCACTTACAAGGGCCAGCAGTTGGAGATGTTGTGTTCTGTCCCATAGCCTCTACAATGTAACTTGGCCCATCTCAGGCTTCTGGTGTCTTCCCATGCTGCCCCCCCGCTCTGGCCTCACTGCAGTTTTTGGCTGTTCCACAAATCATGACCTTTTTTCCTGTTTCGTCTTCAGTGTCTGTTTCCTGTTTTCTCCTTCCCTCCCCCATCCCAGTTTTTACTCCTGGCTTTCTCTCTGCTGGTGTCTTTACTTTCTTTCACTCTTGGCTTGTTTTTCCCCAGTTTTTTTTTGTTCATAATGAAAGGAAGAGAACATTGAGAGCTATAATATCAGTACCTACCTTTTACTGTTTCTGTATCCACACTTGTTACTGAATTTATTGAACGTTAATTTGCATGTTGTTCATGCTGTTTCCCAAAACTCAAATCTATCACACAGATGTATTTCTCCCATCCTAACACAGACATACAGATGCACATTTGCTAAGTGGTAGAAGTATTCAGTCTTTAATTTGTGGAGGATCGTGTGTTTAGGCAGACAGGAGCTCATCCCAGACTTTACCCAGACCAGAGCTCCAGTTCTTGGTCTCTGACGTCTCACTTTGGGAACTTGATTTCTGAGAGAATGTAAGGTCATTTTAAACAAGAGTATGAGTCTCTTTTTGTTAATCTATGCTTCCTATGGCTTCCACACAGGAATATGCTCATGCAAAAAAAAAAAAAAAAAAAAAAAGGCAGTTGTTGGCTAGTATACTGTGGTCAAGAAAAATTTGAAATTAGTTTGGTCTGTTTATATGCTTATACCAATTTTTCCTTTCTCATTGCTGTATATTTCAAAGTACTTCAGAGGTGAATCCAGAGTTAAGGAAAACTTAGATAGGATGGGGAAAATCCATGCCTGTGAGCTCAAACATGGTCTTGCATTGAAGTTTAAATTTAAGTTTAAATGCAAGAGAAGCATACCCATAGAAAACAGCAGTATGCTTGAGGGTAAATATGCTTTCAAGCATTTGTTCAGTGAGCACCTAAACTGATGAGCCCAAAAGGAGGCAAAGGAAACCCCCAAACCCATGCGGATTGGGATTTTCGTTCAAACAAATAAGTCTTTTTGGTGTGTCGTTCACAATGTTGTGCTGCATGTGTTTGTGTAATAAAACTGTTAGATGATAAATTGCTGTCAACTTGAATTTGTGCATGCCTTGGACTGTTTCAAAGCTTTGAAACTTCTCTGGATATATAGAACGAGAACTGAAAATGTGGCCCAAGAAGGCAGAATAAAGCCTCTACTTAATTTGGCCTGAAAGCTTACTGTAATAACATGCCATCCCCATTTCTATGTGGTCACCAAAAGGCTTTTCTGCAATGGGTGAGGCTGCTTGGGTAAAGCTGCAGTTTGTGATGTATATTTATATAGGAATGTCACTGCAGTCATGGTTTGGCAAGTTGCTGTCTGTTTTTCCTTGTCTACAGGACAGTTCTGAATACTCCTCCCCACCCTGTTCTTGGTGTTCACAAATGAATTATTCTTTTAAGTCTTTCTTATCTGTTGAAGTCTCCAAAGAAAACTTTGTTTAAATAGTTACTCCCTTGGGACTTTCATGCATATCCTGTTATCTGTTTTATATTACAGTCTTTCATGCTGGGAATGTCCTTCCAAAAAGCACAAAATAGCTAAAGCACTTAGATGACTAACAAACATGTTAAGTGCTGAAGTCCAGGCACAAACCCAGCAGTATTAGCATTAAATTATCTTTTGCCCTTTTTTTCCCTCCCGTTAGTATTGGTACAATTGTTTCTGACTTCCAGGGTATCATTTCACTTTGTCTAGCCCAGAGATGTTGCAGCGGTGGTGTTAGTGGTGAAGCCATTGCCACAGAAAGCGCGAAACTTTTACGAAGTTTTTGCTGATATTTTCACTCTTTTAATCAAATACCAGCATTCACAAGAGCCTATGGGAGCAATGAAATTTTGGCTGCTGATTTTATTTTCTCAGCTAAGAGGCATCTCTCCATTGCTTTTTGTTGCTTGGGATTGGCAATGTTTTGCTCCCACAGGAGCAGTCGATGCATACTTTCCCAAAGAGCAGTATTATCTGTAGTTTCAATACTTCATTATATATTTAAGTAAATATAAGTATGTAGGAAATAGTTTGCAGTGCCTTGCTTCACATATATCATTTTAGATGTGTTATAATTATTCAGGATGGGAGTGGGGGGGACCACTGAAGAAATGGGTTCAGCTCTTTCAAGGGAATACTTCTGTTCCAGTAGCAAATGGAAGGCTCAGCTTGTGCTAGCTGCAAACATAAAACTTAAAATGCCAACACGAGATAGCCAGAGTGGCTACTGTCTGAGGTTTGAGGAATGTGGCATAGCTGGCTGGGAATACGGGACAGCTTTTATTCATTACAGCCGCAGTTGTGAATTACCATGTTTTTAACTATTTTTGATTTGTTGATTTTTCACAAAATATGCTATACAATTAATAGCCTGGATTTGTTTACCTGCATGTCTGTCAAGGTTTCTACAGCTCCTTCAACAGTTAATGCACATACTGGAGCAACATACCCAGCAAAGAGACAGCTGCAGATTACCTGCAGAAATCCAGAAATATTTCACCATATAGCTTGAAACTCAACACTTATTTGGAATTTGGGTTAAACTTATGTAAGATCAATTGCCAGGGGTGCCATTTAATCAAGTGTCTTAAACGGACTTCATTAAGTGGTAGCAGTATCAGTTTTTGTATTTCAACTTGCATTCTGATTCAGAAAAATTGACATTATAAAGAATTGTAGCAGAAGATTCTTCATCTGTCATCTGTGTAAAATAATTTATAATTTTAGTGTCACTATTTCCTAGTTGTTTTTTCCCTCAGTAACATGCAGACATCGAGCAGTATTGTTCAACTGACTCGCCAAAGAGAACTGATCTTGCTGTAGTGCTGGTATTTGACAATAGGAAAAGTGATGAATTGCACTTTAAAGCTGAAATCCAGAACTGAAGCAGCTGCCAAAAAGAGGCACTTCTGTGGCTGTGTTTACACCCTGAAGCTCTGTCAACAACATTTGTCTATTGAACTCTCTTCTTGTACATGAGCTCTTGTACAGAGCAAACTGTCTGAATGCATTTGCTAGTTGGGTTCTGGCCGTTGTTTGTAAGTTGGATCAGCTGAAATACAAAGCTAACAGGCATTCTGAATGTGATCTCTGTAGCATATGCATCTGTATGACAGTTGGCCTCAACATACCGGTGAAATAAAGTGAATAGTTATTTTTGCTTATGAAAATTACTTGCAAATTTGTTCTATCTGTAGGAGTCCGTGACTGGTGTTCTACCAAAAGCACAGGTTTGTAGCTTCCCATATCTCTTCCCTGACCTCAAATCCTGGTATTGCAGTTATTTCCTTCTTTTGCATGCTGTTGTACATTTCCTCAGCATGCGAGGTGGTCGTAGTTCTCTATATGACTTCCACTGGAGAGGAAATGGATACTTGGGAAAACAATGATGTGCGTCTGGGCTTCCAGCAGCTTTATTACGCTGGGGCCTCTCAGTTTGCAGGAAAAAAATTTCTCGGGTACTGGTATATTACTTTTCAACCCAAGTTCAAAAGTGCTTCGATTAACCATGTTGTTGTAAGTGCTTTGGAAGCATAGCTTATGCAAGAGTAAACTTAATGGTGTCAGTATAGTAGGAAACTGTTTTTAATCTTGCCAATGCTTCAGTGGAATTGTGGTACTATTATTTCAAAAAGGGAAAAAAAAAAGCCGCCATTTGGTAAGGTGGGATGGGGTGGAAGGAAAGGAATGGAGATTGGAAGGAAAGGAATGGAGATTGGAAGGACAGCATCACTCAGAACAAATGATTGCTTACTGCTGTTTTTCATGTCTAAAATTGTGGTTATCATGAGGGTTTAATGTCAGCAGTCAAAACCCACTGTAAAATTGCGATGTCGATTTTAAAGACAGGGCAGAGATTTTTCTCAAACTGTTGTTCTCAGTTTGTTGAACAGATAACAGGAAAGCAGAGCCGTCTCTTGACGTGTGCTCATTTTCTTGCTGTTGGAATGAATTTAGAACTAAATCCCGATTTTCCACTGCACATGTCCTTTTCCAGCAGCGTCAGGGCTTGGGTGGGGTCACTCTTGTTCAATGCAGCTTTTCAGAAAGACTGTGGGATTGTCATCAGTTTACACTTTAAACACTGGGGAACAGCACAAAACTGGCTTGATAAACAGATTATATGTCTGCATATGTACTCTGAGAGAGATTCCTTGATTTGAATTAGGTTTCTCTTTAAGATTTGGGTTTTTTCCTTGATATATCGGAGTATTTTTAGATTGAAAATACTGAAGGAACAGATGCCTGTTATCTCTGGATATGGCATAGATAGCACTGACAGCACTGCAGATTGCATATTTGCTTAAACGTGATCTCAAAGAAATTTCGATGTCAGCATTGCAACTTAGCTATGTGTAGCACTTAAAAAGTATTCATATTCTGATTTTCTTGAAAGTTTTGTTTTGTTTTTCTGTGAGTTTTACACGTTGTATGGGTGGTGGTACACAGACGATGCATTTCTCTATGTATTTAATTTAGCGTGGGAAATGGCACATTCTTGTATTATTTTCTATGTTTTGTAATACATTTTTAGACAGCTACCTAGTGTCAAGAGACAAATTTTATCAAAATAGTGTTTAAAGAATTCTCACTTTTTTTTTCCTGTCTAGGAGTGTTATCTTTCCTTTCTGGAGAGTTGTATCCCTTCAACTGACTTATCCTTTATAACTGATCCTTTTCAGTTATGTATGGACTGCAGCAAGCAAGTTATGCACCAGAGAAAGCAGAGATGGCTTGCAGCAGGTGTTTTATGAAAACTTGGAAGCACTTGAGTGATAGGGAATAATGTGGTGTTATACTGCTGTAACGGGAAAAAGATTTTGAGAAAGTCACATTCTTGGGTTTTATTTTGACTTTACAAAGCGCTGAGCTCTCTTTAAAGGAATAGCTTTCTCTGTCTTATTTACCATCTATATCCTTCATTTTTCTTCACAGTGACCTTCAGAATTACTCTAGGACTTGTTTTATATTGTTGTTTCAGAAGTAGCTTCTAAGTTCGCACCATCCTACGTAGGGACTTGCCATTTCTTTTCTGGCGAGTCCTGTGTATTCTGTATATTGCAAGGAATGATGACACATTTGCAGTAATTTTCTAGCACTAAAAAACTTAGTTCTAGAGACTGATGGTGTTTCAGGAATTATATAAAGGACAAAAATGTTTTCTTAGTAATGCAGATAAGCAGTTCTATTTGGGAGGGAAACATTGTATGCTTGCAAATATTCAGCCCTATGATGGCATGAGTGTAAACATGACAGCTAAAAAACCCTGTGTATTTTGAATAGTGATTTCACTGTCTGGGTAAAAGGATGCTTCTGAGTATAGCTGCTGTTAACTCTGGGCCTGCTAGCCACCATGACATGCCTCAGATTCTCTGGAAAGTGGATTTGATAGATACAGGATCCTTGAGGAAGAAACAATTTTGTGCCTTTTCTGCTCTTGGAGATAAGTTTAGAGGTGGACACACATGTTCATGTACACGTGTAACTTTAGTTTTTATTGGCATGGAGTAGTGATTCACTGTCTGGCTCTGAAATTATATTTATTAAAATACTTTATTTTAATATTTATAGGAAAACATTCCATTACTTGTGGTAACTTGGGAACTACGCTTGAAATTGGAATAGTGTTGCTGTTTAAAGCTTGACCTTTGAGATGTGCTACTGCTTTTTAGAACTATTATGGCACCATCTGCTGATCAATGTACAGACTGGCAATGACAGTTTGCTCACCTGGTTCCCTCCTTGCACATAAGCTTCCAGTTTAGGAGGCAACTGGGGCAGAATCATAAAGGGAGGACGTGATTTTTAGTTGGCTTCTGTTTGGGAGAAATATTTTAAGCCTCCAAAGAGCCGCCATGACAGCATGAGAGTGGGTCAGGCCCCAGCTCTGGTGGCCTTGTCACAGTGTGGGGAAACCAATGGACTCTCTGACAGGCGTCTGCCCTGCGGCTACTGCCGAGACCCACCAAAAGCCGAGTCTGCAGTCTGCCTCTTCAGCCTCTGCAGTCACCCTGGGTTTTGGTGCATGGGGATCATCAGGGAAGGAGCAAAGCTAAACAGTCGTCCTTGTCACATTCAGTGTGTAAATACTTACATTTCAGTTCAGTTGCTCAAGATCATCATAATCATGCGAAAATACGGGATTAGATTCTTGTATATATAAAGCTTATTTTCCTGTGGGTTCTCTGTTGTAACTTTTTAAAACACGTTCAGTAGTTTAAGCTGACTTTGGTCTCGTCTGTTTTTTCAGGAATGTGCTTAAAAATGAACTTAATCCAAATTATTAGATTCAGTGGTCAAAGTATGTCTTTCTATCTGTAAATAGCAAGAAGGATGCAAGTTCCTGTGGGAGAACTGGGGCTTTTTTGAGTTGATGTTTGACTGCAGATCAGTGTTTTATTGGAAGCCATACAATGAAAGCGTTGCAGATTGATGTAGCTAAGCCAGTTTTAGAGATGTTTTTGCTTCTTAAGGATCTAAAAGCTGAAAACTGTATTCTTTAGTTCTTAACTTATTCCTTTGCGTTCAGAGAGCTCCATGTCTTTGCAATTGTAGTAATACACCTTTTAAAATAATGACTAAAAGGTAAAACGGGATTTAATTTTTGTTTTGTCCACTAATAGAACGTGTGTAGGTTATACTGGCACTTTCGGCAAAATGATGCAGCACAGAACCACGTGATGCTGTGAGCTTTCTTGTTTACGTACTGATGATAAAATATAAGTTTTAGATTTTAACAGAAACGCAAAAGAAAATGTGTTAGTTGGTTTGGACTATCAATTATTGTACTCCACAGATAATAATTGATTCATGCTTTTGAAAAAAATCTTCTGGGAGTAGTACCAAGTTCCTCAGGCATTACCTAGTGGTTAAACCAAACCCTTTTACACTCCATCAAATTTGAATGACTGTTTTTGCAGAATTTTACTTCTTTTTTGCTTTTATGTCAACAGATTTTGTGTTGAAACCAGCAAGCGTATTGTTCCGTATTGCTCTGTGAAATGCAGAGCAGTCCTCTGCTGTGCTTCAAATCAATAATAAATGAAACACTTTCTTTTTTAAACAAAACAAAAAAACCCTCCCAAATAAGCCGTTGAAGTACATATGGCCTTGTTTCAGCTTCTTTTGGATTTTTTTTCAGACACTGGGAATTTTCTTCGCTCTCTTTTTTTTTTCTATTATGTGTACACCATGGGAGCTTTAGTATTTGGAAGTACAAGTGTGCAATTAGTTTTTATGAAGCTAATGATTTTTTAAAGGAATTATTAATAATATGCTGATCCAGAAAACTGCACAACTTACGCAGACACCGATGTTGGCTTTTAGTGCACTGAGTTGTAATTTCTTTCAATAGAAGTTGGTTGAATTTTTTTATTACTATTTTTTTCTTCTACACCACGATGGTATCTCTGTGAATCCTAGCAGACTGGTGGAGATATAACTATCAAAGTGATTTTGATTCCTTAAGTTTGCTATGAATTTCAATGACAAACTGAAAAAAAAAAACCAACAACAGCAACAAAAAAACAATTTTAGGATTGCCTTTTCCTATTTTTATATAGTCAGAAAATGAAACTTATGGAAAAAACATTTGGATTTGTTCATCTGTGCTGATGAATAAAAAATACCAAATGGAAATTGTAAATTAAGTTTCAACAAACTTAATTCCTCTCCAGAAGCTGTGAGGTTGTTTCCAATGCTTTTTGCCATCCCACTCCCATCTTGGTCTTGCAGTTTGGGTAGGCATTCAATCTGCATGAGCCAAGTTTTCAGGAGGATTACAACAGATACAGATGTTATCACAGTAGTTTAATCTGCATGGGTTTAATGCCAATTGCAAAATCAGCCAAGAGGTTTTTTTTTTTTCCCTTGGCAATCCTTCCATTCGAGCATCTCCCTGAGTTTCCTTCTCTGTTGTCCACTCTTGCTGCAAGACTCTTACCTCTCCTTCTCCTTTCAAAATGAAATACGGATTTAATGTTACTTTGTAATATGAAAGAGGTGAGATAAGAACTTATCTTGCTGCAGCTGACTAAAAAAAAAAATAAAAGGGGCAAAAATATTTTGTGTGCTTATGCTACATAGTAAGAGCAAATGAGAGTTTACAGCCCTTCCTTGGAGACGGGAGGGGAAGAAAAGCAGCTACAGTTTAGAACTGTAGATTTTCAACTGAACTTGGTTTATTTCTTCCCAATCTCACTTCTGAGACAAATGCTGTTTGCTGCTTATTTCCATTTTCTTTCTGACATGTTGTGGGCTGTTAAGACGCGGGCTGGTTGGGATCCTGCAAGGTCTTCCCTTGGATCAGGAAAAAGCCATTTCCAGATAACCTGCTTACTTGATCTGCTTGTCTGTAGTGAAGGTACCATCAGAGACTTTACAACCTGCAGCAGTAGACTCTGAGTGCACAACTCCAATGTTTTGTCCCCCCACCTCTGTTTTTCCTTTGAACTACAAAACTGGAGGATCTGAAAGAGCATTGAAATAGTGAGGGCAGGGGAAAGGAGTGCAAGGAAGGGCAGGTAGACCTCATTTTTTGTTTCTCAAGAGATGCTTAATTATTGTGCCCAAATGAAACTCCAGAACAAAGAAATATATCGAGCTCATGTGCTAGAGAAGGTCAATGTTCTGGGAAGACTATCCCTTACACTCTTGGTCAGTGTGCATGTTCAGTAAACTCATCCATCTCTAACTTGTTCAGAGACAGCTGAGAGTAAGAAGAAATCTACAGTCTTAGCCAAGAAGTGTGCTTTGTTTTGCAGGGTTTTTTCTCGCTTTTCTTCTGTCCTGGAAGAGCAGTGAAGTGATAAGCTTATGGGTAACTGAGCTCATGAAGGAAATTGCCTCCTGCTGTGAGCATCAAATGAAGGCATTAAATGAACTTGAGCCTATTCAGACAGGGGCTGTAACAAGTTTCCCTTGCTTCTGCAGTATAAAGCCAAGTTCTTTTAAATGTAACTGGTTTGAAAAACCTGGGCACTTGAAGGTGCAGAATCTTTCTTGTTTCACACTGAGTGAGTTTGTACCACCCGCTGCTATCCTGTCTAAATTTAATCAGTTAAGATGTATAACTTGGTATCCTCACTTCCTTTTATTGTTAGAACAATACGATAGGAACAGGTTTGCAGGGTTATTTATTTTGCGCAGTTCTAAAATTTTCTGGAGATGCTTCCTATTTGACTTTAAGCAAAATGTGATCCTAATTTCAAGAATGGTATATATTTATTTTTTATTAGTGTGTACATATTTCATACATTTCTGCATATTTTGAAAAGTAAAAAAAATACACATGCAAGAAATAGTTCTTTTCTTTTCCTGTAGCTTCTTTGAAGATTTATCAAATTCTCTAGGATTTTTAGCTACTTTCTGAGAAGAAATTTGTTCTTTCTTAGAGATTCTTAGGATCATGCTAACCATCCTTTTTCTGTATTCTTTAGTTAGCTTTCTTCTTCATTTTTGTCCATCCCCACCACTGGTTCACTGTGGACTGAGATAAGGGAATTGTGAAAATACACCTGTAACTTTAAATGCAATGGATTTGACTATAAACGAAAACTGAAATACTAAGACTGACTTCCCATCTAAAATTAATGTCTGCTCCCATCTAAAATCAATGTCTGCTTCTGGTACTGTCAACTGTGAGGTTGCTGCTTTGCTGAAAATTATGATAAAGAGAATGGAAGAATTATGTAAGGTCTAAGTATAGCTGTTTCAACTGAGTCTTTTAAGGCAAGAATGGCTTTTCTCAATGTAAAAAGGAACAACTAGAAGCATGCACTCCTAACTTAAAAAGACTTTCTGTGCAAAACTTAGAATCATAGAATAGTTTGGGCTGGAAGGGACCTTCAAAGGTCATGTAGTTCAGTCCCCAACTTGTGTTATATTGAGAAGTGTCACTGAATATTTGAAAAGTATTTCTTTAACCCAAATAAGTTTAATTTAGAAACTTGTAGATTATTGCTACAAATTACTGTGATTAATATAAAAGTCAGTAAAATTAGTAATGTTGCTTAACAAGACTATATTTATCATTGCTTTTTTTCAGTGTAAGTTTTGACAATGACAACTGAAGTTGGCTCAGAGACTGAAGTAAAGAAAGATTCTGAGCACCTGGGACCAGATAAAGCCAAGGACAAGCCTGAAGAAGCATCAGAAACTCCAGAAAATCAAAAGTCCAGGAAAGCATCCTCTGAAGAAGCTCAAGATTCTTCCTCTGTCCCAGTACCAACTAGCCAAAGCAGTCCAAGTAGCCACAAGAAGGAAAAAGCTTCACCTGAAAGCAAGGGTATTTCTCGTTTCCTTCCACCCTGGCGTAAGAAACAAAAATCATACACCTTGGCAGAGCCCAAAGATGAGAGCAAGAAAAAGACCACAGGGGAAGAACAAGTTGCCAAAGAATGCCCAACGGCAGAGGGGGTGGCTCAGCCAAAAAAGAGCGTGGAAGAAGCAGCAGCTGAAAATCAGCGCAATGCTAAAGCAGATGACAAAGTAGAAAAACACTCTGTTAGTAGTGCTGAAACACAGGTACGTGTGGGAAGGCTAATGGATGCTTTGGAGTAGTTTTAGTGAGACCTGGTTCATGATTTGTGCATTTCATGTAAAGCTTTGTTAGGAGCGTATTGGGGAAAAAGCAACAGCTACTACTTGTCCTTTTGTGCAGTTAGCTTGATATAGTTATGAATTGCATAGCTAGTTTTAAAAGGTTCCTGTTCTGCAGCAAACCATTTTTTATTCCAGTTGTTCTAGATGTCTAATTTTAGTGTAACCTCACACTTCGGCGTAGTTCAAAGGAACATTGAACTTTATCATTATGGTAGAAATGAGCAAGAATAAGGGGAGAAGCTTCTTAAGTCAGCTTTGTCTCTGAAGCCACTGGATCACAAAAATCCCTCCTTAGTGAATTAACCACAACAAATAAAAAAAGGATTATATCCGAGTCCTTACGATCTCAGTTTTTGTTATGCTTCACCTAGAACCTATGCTTGTGGTCACTGTCCTTATTGACTCATTCTGGGAGGTTCCAAGGCAGTCGCCACCTTCTGCAGTGCTCCAGTCTTGCTTTTTGAAAAGTTGCATCTCAGTTTTTAACACTCAAACCTCACTTTCTTGGGTGGCCAAGGGGATTAAGGACATAGAGAATCTTTCATCTGAGGAGGGCCTGAGAGAGCTGAGACTGTTCAGCCTGGACAAGAGAAGGGTCAAGGGGAATCCTATCAATGTGTATAAATACTCGAAGGCAGGGAGTGAAAAGAAGGAGCCAAACTCTTTCCAGTGTCATGCAGTTAAACAACAAAAGGCAATGGGCACAAATTAAAAATAGGAAGTTCCTTCTCAAATCACAAAAAAATTCTTTACTGTCATGGCGGATCAAACACTGGAATAGATTGCTCAGAGGTTGTAGAGTCTCCATCTGTGAAGATACTCATAAACCCAACTGAATACCGTCCTGGACAAACTGCCGTAGAGGAGTCTAGGGGTATTGGACAAGATGTTCTCAAGAAGTCCCTTCTAACCCCAACCATTCTGTGATTCCGTATAACTTGACTTTCATTAACACTGTTTTTTAGTTTTGTATAATTCCTGGAGGTTCTTGTTTGATTTGTTTCTGTTAGGAAAAAAGCCAGTAAAACATTATCTCATTTCAAGGAAAGGAAAAATGGCACCTGCTATGGTCTGAGAGCAAGAATATTTGGTCCCCAAAGGAAGACCTTAATGCTTACACTGGTTATTGTGCTTCCACTATGCTCATAACTTTAATGAAAGCTTAATGTCTTATTTATTAGTAGCTTATGAAAGAAATGAAAGTCAAAAATATCCACCTTCCTGAGTTTCAGTTCTTGTTTTGCTGTATTTTATATAGCCTGCCAAAGAAGGTGGTAAAGAAACGGAAGTAGAGAAAGTTGCAGAGGAAAAGGAAGAAAAACAAGAAGAACAAGAAAAAAGAGAGACAAAAGAAGTGCAGACAGCCGAAGTTAAAACTGAAGACATCCCTCAGAAGTCTCCCAAGAAAATCAAAACTGTGCAGTGTAAAGTGATGCTTCTGGACGGCACGGAATACAGCTGTGACCTAGAGGTAAGGCATGAACTCTCTATATGAAGAACTCTTTTTCTATAGAGAAAAAGAAAATTTGTTTTCATTGACTGTGAATTTAACAAATACATTTTTATATATCTAGTGAGCTTGTTACCATGGTAGATTCACATTGCTATCATTAGGGGCCAATTAACACTTCATTTTAAAACTCCATCTTTAAGAACTTATCAGTTTATCTTTAATGGACTCTGAGGTACATGAAAAATAAGATAAAATGCAGTATACCAGTCCTTTCAAAGGTGATCATGATCAAACTTTTTTTTTTTTTTTGCAAAAGACTACGATTTTCCTGAAGTTATTGCGACTTGTAGTAATAAAGGTATCTTCAACTCATTTGTCTTTTTTTTTTCCTTTGCTTTTAATGTTATCTCAGCTGGAGAACTAATATTTAAAAAATTTTGCATCAAAGGAAAATTCTGTTAGTCATAAAATACATATTTGTATATAAATTTATATTCCAGTTCCAATTTTTCATGGCTATGTGGATTGCTTGTTCGTAAGTGTAATTCTCTGGGTTAGATACTGTGTATGTTTCTGTTAAATCTGATGTAAAATCACAAACATAATCCATGTTAAGTATTAGAGCTCAAATGCGTTGATAGTTACATGAAGAATTAATATTTGTTATAGAAGGTGACAGGTTTCCTCACTAAAGTCAACTCCTCTGTTACATTTCTTTCTTGTGCTTTGCAATAGAGAATCCATTTGTTTGGAATGGGGGCAAAACAGTTGTTCTGGACTACGCTTGTGAACGTGGGTGTTAAATTTTGCATGATGTTACAGCTAACTGATAGCTGTGGTGCCTAGACTGAATATCTGAGTTATGAAAAGTGGTTAAAATTAGCTCCTTTTCTAAAACCAGACATCTAGATATATCTTCCAGATTGATCCACAGAAGAAACAGCCATGATTTTATGGCAATTCCTAGACCCAACTGATTCCTTCAGAATATCTCCATTTTTTTCTAATGTAAACTGTTCAATTTTGACGTTGCATGTGCATTACACGTCATGCGGCCATGCAGGCTTCTGCTGGAAGCCTGTTGTCTTCTCTTGTGCTGTCTCATTTTCCAGTCTCCGTCAGTCTCTGCACTGATTCTGGATTTCACGAGGCTCCCTAGTACTTTAATTGCTTGTTCTGTACAAGTCCTTTTGTGTACTGTAACATAATTCTGGATGGATACTGTTTACCTGCCCTTCAAGATCTTGTGAAACTTAAGACTTAAAAGAGACTGAAAAAAACCCAACAAAACGCTACCTGTTTTTGAGAGTTTCAGAAGCTTCCTCACAACTTGTCTTATTTCATGCATTAGTACAGCTTTCTTCAAACCTATTCAATAAATAAGGATGTTTAAATCTGAGTGGTATCTCTGTATTAGTTGATGGTGGCATGAATTTGATCTTCCTGAGCTTCTTTCCCCCTCAAAAAATGAGATATAAATTAAGTTGTGGATCTCTTACCACAATACCATAGTGTGAAATAGAAACAATCTGTAGAATTTAAGAATTCATGTTCTTAAATACATGTGGAACTTTTTATGCTCTTCTATGCTCTACAAAACATTAAAAGTTCTTAAAAACTTGTTTCAGCTGATAATTATAATTTCAGTTTGTGCTCTCTGCAGTGGATCATAGTAGATCAGTTTCTGATGCTGATCTTTTCTTTAGTCTTTCTTTAATATTTAGTGTTTGGGTAAGTGTTGGTTTATTTCTGCTTTACCGAGCAACAGTGTGAAATGACACAAGATTTTAAAAGCAAATAAACAAACTCTGCAGTCTAAACATAAAGTACAAAGCCCAGTTTACCTTGGTTGACTTTCTAGTAAATCAGGCTTTCATTTGGAGTAATTTTCATGGTTGAGACATTCCTAATGCTCCTTCCTGTTTTTACTAGGCACTGTAGACAATCTTCATCATATTTTATTTACTTAAAAGACACTTCTGTAGATACATATACTTGATAATAAGGAAGTAAAACTGAAAAATTGCTTATGTTCATTACTGTCGTTTTACAAACAGCTTTTGGCAGAAGCCTCTCTCTTTCCAATTACCATTTTAAACCTTCATGACAGCTCAGATTTTGTTATTGATTTAATACAGCATTTCTTGGGGTGCCTTTTTGTTTGAATTACAGTCATGTCCCTTTTTTCTCGTAGAAAAAAATCAATTTGTATTCATGTACCTTAAAAGGAGTGTGATAGAAAAGAAAATATGAGCCAGCATCTTATTCTTTGCTAAATTTTGTCATCATTCATTTTTATTGCATGTCTTTATATAAGACAATAGCTGGGAAGGGGCATAAAAGGCATTAAAGCTGTGCTGCAGTAGCTTTAGTATCAGCATGCAGATCAATGCTGTAGTTAATGAAAGGCGATAGGGTTCTCAGCAGTGACTGTACACTGAAACTTTTTGTGGCTGGTTGGTAGCTACAGTACCATGCAACTGGTTTGGCATCTGTGTAATCGTCATGTAAAAGGACTTGGTATTTGAGTTCAGGTATTGTATACTTCACCTATGAAGATTCCAGTGAATCTAATCTTGAAGTGGATAGTAATGCCTTATTTCTTTTTTAATTTTTATTTTTTAAAAAATGCACTATTCTTGATCTGCAAGCTGTTTTAGTCAGAAAAACTTTAGTATTTCAGCTTGATCACCTTATCAGTAAATAGTTAATGGTAAAAGCGTGAAGGTGTAATATGGAAATGAATGGGAAAAGGGAGGGGCAAATTATGGAATACTTAAACTAGAGATAAATGTCCCGTGGGACTTGATAGGATGCGCTATGCACTGACACTGTTTCCCATAACCTTATTCTCGACAAACAGACAATGTATGGGCCAGCTAAGTGGGCAGTGAGGTGGACTGGAAACTGGTTGAACTGCTGGGTTCAAGAGGCTCTGATCAGCAGAACAAAGTCCAGCTGGAGGCTGGCCACTAATGCCTTGCTAAAGGCATTGATACAAAGGCAATTAATGACCTGGATGATGGCACAAAGTGTGTCCTCAGGAAATTTGTAGAAGGTGATAAAACTAGGAGGAGTGGCTGATGTATCAGAGGGCTATGCTGCCCTTCAGATGGACCTGAACAGCCTGGAGAAATGGGCAGACAGGAGTCTCAAAGCTCTGCAAAGAGAAATACAGAGAAATAGCTGGTGAAGAACAGCCCCATGCACTGGTACAGGCTGGACTGATTGGCTGGAAGGGAGCTCTGCAGGGAAGGAACTGAGGGTTGGGAGAGGTGTCCCAGTGAACAAGCTGACCATGGGCCAGCAAAGCAGCCCACAGCTTCCTGGGCTGCATTAGGAATAATGTTGGCAGCAGGTCTTTCCCCTCTGCTCAGCACTGGTGAGACACACTTGGAGTTTTGGGTCCGGTTCTTGGCTCTCCAGTACAAGAAAGACACAAACATACTGGAGTGCATCCAGCAAAGGGCCGCAACACTAATTTAAGGGCTTGGAGCATCTGCCATATGAGGAGGGGCTGACAGAGGTGGAACTGCTCAACCTGGAGAGACTTGGGGAGATTTTGGCACTGTGTAAAAGTACCTGACTGGGGAATGAGTTAAAAAAAACAACCAACCAACCAACCAACCAAAACCCTACCCCACCCCCACCCCCCCAAAAAAAAAGAAAACCCAACCAAACAAAAAACCACAAGCAGACAAAAAGCCAAACAAGCAAACAAACAGAAACCAACAAAACAAAACTCCAAAAACCCAAAAAAAGGCAGTTCCATAAAATCTCAGCCTTTTATCGTTGCTGCCCAAGTACCTGGTTTTCTCTAGGTTTTTTTGAAATAAAACAATGAGTCCCTAAATAATGAAGAACTTCCTTAGGCTTTTTCCACACTTGTACAATTTGAAGACTGTGCTTTGATACTTTACTGTCAGGGAGTGCAGATGAGTTCAGGTATAACATCCCTAGCAGTCCCCACTGAAAAGCTTCTAAAATAGCAGCTCTCTTTTGTAACTGCTTATCGAATTCTGTGATCTAGGCCAGTTGTTTAGTCTGACACCTATCTTTTTATTATCCCTCTATTTTCCCTCATTTTACAAATTAATATCAGTATAGATTCAGGTGCTAGCACTCTGACAATGTCTCAGTTATGTCAGTTTTTTACTTTATTTTCTCTTCTTTTTTTTTGTCCAGTTTGTTGGTTTTTTTTTCTTGAAAGAACAGTATATCCAGTGACAAGAGTCTGTGTGCTTGGGAAGAAACGCAATTTCAGTTCACCGGAAACTGCTCCCTAAGCTGCTATCCACATGGTAGATAGATTTCTATTCTGCTTACATTCCCTTTTGCTTCGTGAGCTTATTTAGTTCTAGACATATTTGTGGCTACCTGGTTTCAAATAACATCTTAAAGAAAGAGCTGTTTTGGGCATTTTTGTTTGTTTTCCCCTCCAACTTTTGAAGCTTGTTTTGTTCTTTATTTTGCAAGTGGCATGTTTGGTACTAATTAAATCAGAATAATTTCTCAAAGTTGCATGGAGAAAGATTTTTTTTTTTTTTTTTTTTTCCCAGACTTAAAAAAAATGGGAATTTCAATTCGATAACACGCTACTGAGCTTTCGTAGAAAACATAAAATAATTGTATCTGAAAAGAGGTCATATTTTTTGTGAAAGGTTGTTTAACAAAGTAAGTTCATGTAGAATTAGGTTTTGAAGGTTTATTACCTCAGATTCAAACTAAACAGCAAAAGCTCTATAGAAGTTGTTCTGGTCCAGACTCTGGGCTTCACTAAGTGTTTTTAGAAATGCAGTATTTATCAGGTGACAAATGAATATTCTAACTTGCTGAGAACTGAGTTCAGCTCTACTTGTAAACACTTGAATTCTGTAATACAAAGCTGAGATATCCTGTAATTGTGATACGACTAAAGCCAATTTGTGTATATTGAGATCTGTTTTCTGTTCTGGTTACCACAGACTGGTTTTTGTAATAATAATCCCAGTATTGCTCAGGGATATTCTTGTCTTGGCAGCTGTGAGCTGTGTGATGACTTGTATGGAATTGCATTTGGTTTTAATAGAGGGCGTGAAGGGAAAAGAATTTTTAAGGCAAGACAGAGAAACTTAAAATCCTCAGCAAATGTTTCTTGGTTTCATGAAGCAGACTCACTGTTTTGAGTGGAAGTTACTTGTATATAATCCTTGATGTGTTTTCATGACCAAACCCAAATGTTACCATTTTATCTTTCAATGCGATCTACAACATCTGTGTTCAAAAAAACATCAAAAATTGTATTTAAGATTGTGTATTATCAACACAGTTCAGCTCAGAGGGCAGAGTTAAGTTTTGAGATTAGCCTTTCCTTTGGAGATTTTACTGTTTTCCAGAAGTTGCAGTGTAGCTAAATTTTGTGCTCTTGAGTAGACACAAGTTGCTGCAAGGTCCGCTCACTTCATGTTCTTGCTTTATTAATTTCAGATTGGCCTTTCAAAATAATTGACATTTGAAGTACCAAATTGGATCGCTTAAACTGCCTCAGTTTCTTTGACTGTAATTCCTTAGTGCAGCCAGTGACTCTGATCCAGCTGAAACAGTTCTGCTCTGCTTTCTTGGTTTTTCTTCCTTACAAAGGATTTCAACATGAGAGTCCTTGGGAGAAAAAACAATCAGGAAAAATATAAGTTTGTATTGTACTCAGAGTCAAGGATATTTTTTGTAGTGTTATCATCCCACCGAATAGCTTATCCATGCATTTTTCTGGCGTATTTGAATGGACAACATCACAGTTTTTCTTTAAAAGTGCTAATTTATTTTGGAACTGTGAAAAAAGTGAGAGATTTGTTCTTCCTGAAGATCATATGAGGAAAAGCTGTGTTCTCAGCTTAATGATGGACATGGCTTGTCCTGTGTCATCCTTGGGGCAGTGGTGGGAGAAGCTGTATTTTAGATCTTGTTTTCTTTACAGGAACGAAGTCAAAAACTTTCCTTTTTCTTTTTTTCCCCTGTGAGACAAGCAATAGTGATTGCTCATGTTTGCAGAAATATACATAGAGAATGCATTGAGAGAGATTTCATAGTAAACAAAAACTGATTTCTGTGACAAAATGTTTCTGAAAGCTAATTTATATGCATGTGTGTCTTCTCTAACATGTTGTGTCATTTGTTGGTGAATGCCACAGAGTAGAAACTGATAGGAGATGGTCAGTCAGACAAAAATAGCTTTAACATGTTGAGATAGCAAGTTTCTCTATGAAAATATTTTTTGAGGCAAAAAACCCCTCAGTTCACTCATGGCGAATCAGCATGTTTTTACTGTGATAGAGAGACATCTTTGCAAATGACTATAATTTGACGCTGCTCTTTTGTAGTTGAGAATTTGCCATCAAATAGCTGTAGGAATACAGTTGTATTTGTACCCTTCTTGTTTCCTTGCCACTTGTATGTTTTGTATATTGATAATTTACTTTAGAGTCTTTCTTGCAGCCACCTACTATTGTTTGACAACGGAATAATTTCTTTTGGCTTGTTTCTGCATGTCTTCCCCATTGCCCAGGGCATGGGCTGATTTTTGGCTTCAAACATAAAGTACCTCTCAGATATTTCTTTTTTTTGAAGGGATACTTTGTAAATTAATTCGTCACCTCAGAGTAATCTGTTTGTTCTTTTGCCCTTAGAAGTCTTGATTTTGCTTTAATAGGGCTTCTGACTGGTGTCAACTTGCCAGTTTGAACTTAAAGTCTGTCATTCTTTTTCTACAAAGCTGTTTAAACAGCTATTTTAGCTTGTTTTGTGATGATTTCCTTCAGGTTTTTTCTCATCTATATTTGTACTTCTATTACTTTGCTTTTGCAGGTGCAAATTTGGAGGACCTGGCTTACAGTCTTTTCCTTGAGAATAGCTTCTCCAAACTAGCTTGTCTGAATGCCAGTGTAGATATAACATTCAAGGTAGTCCATTTATTGCCCAGAAGGGTCCATAACCCATCAGCACAATGAAGCTAAGCCTTGTACCAAGTGAAACCTGTTCCTCAGTACACTGTAATTTGAAACTCGTACTGTAGTGTTTTGTGGTTTTTTATTTTCCCCAGAGATGAACTCTAGTCAGTTCTACTGTCATCTTATCTGCATTGATATCTTACTTGATAAAATATGTCTCAGTGGTCTGTAAATGACTACTCTGTATCTTGGCTACTTGCTCTAAGGAATTAAAAACTTTAAGTGGGAGTAGTGTGATGAACTTTGATACCAGGCACTCTTCAAACTTGCTTTATTTTGGCTATTGAGAACCCAGAAGCTTTCATAAGAAAGCAAAATAACCTCCATTTAAATGTTATATTTAAGCTTTTTAACTTCTAGTCTAAAATGTTTAAAGTTCAAGTCCACAGGCTCCATATTTACGAAATACATTGATTTTATGCATTCTGTAGCTTTTAAGAAAAAATGTCAAAGCTCTTAATCTCTAGGAGACTTCTGAAAGATATAATGAAATGATACAGTATGGAAGCCTAAAGAATTTGAGTTCTGTGTGCACAATATGTGCATACATAGATAACATGAACAATTAATTAAATTAATTTCTTTTAACCTTAAAAACTATTGTAAGAGGGAGGAAAGAGGAAGAAACTGTTGTTTGAGTAGTTCTGGAGAAGCATGACAACCTTTTACAAGCTGTGAACTTTCAGTTACCTTTTATTATTTTCTTCAAAGAGAGTTCAGTTCACTTACAAGGATAACAACATGTAAGTGTATCAGAGAGACTTGTCAAAGTAGGTGAGCATGAAAGATGTTGAGTGGTATTTGCCAAAAATTGTTAACAACTGAATTTGTGCTTAATTGAAATGCCAGAACCATATTAAAGGATAAAGTAACTTAAGTTCATGATTCAGTAGCATAATATTTGTGAGACGGAATGGCAGTTGAATTTTACTATCTTAAGTGAACAGACTGTTGCAAAGTTTGAGATTTAATTTTGAGAAGCAAGGTTTAAATTTTTTTAGCACTGTGCAAATGACATCATTTTGACCTATTCCTTTCCTCATAATTGATACCTGTGGGAGCAGGTGTAAGTCATTAATCTTTAGGGTGATCTACATATGCCTCTTGCTTTTTATTTCATGGGGGGAATCAACTTACTTTTTTTTTTCCCTCTTGTTCTGTGGTTTCTTAGGTAGTTAGGAGGAAAATTTGTCATTAAATTTTGAGTATGTGATAAAGACTTGTTCAGATTCTCTGCTTTAAATATCATCTGGGCTTTAGTAGAGGATAACACAATTTAAACAAACAGAAAATGCTAACAGCATAATGATTACTCGTTAGAAGCAAATGAAGATCCTGTTGGGCTTGCTTACTGCATTCAGTCTGTGGTCTAATTAAGTATTTATAGCAGAAGGCATTTAAAGGATGCCAGCATTGGCTGTATTTTATGCACATGTTAACAATTGAAATATATTGGAGTTGACAGAGGTTCTGTGGTTACTTGAAGTTTGCTAATACAAAGTAAAAATAAGATCAGTTTTAACACTGAATTAAGAAAGTCTGAATGAAGGTGATACGTGCAGATGTATAATTGTAGTTGAGTTTTGGTTTGCAAATCTTTATTTCTGACTGCTCAGATGTGTAGACTACTGTCTGACTAAACCTAAATGGTCTGTTTCAAGTATTATATCCTGTCATTTCTATTTTTTGAAATTAAATTTGACAGATTTTTAAAATACTGGTCTGGATTCAACAGACACTGCTGAAAGTAATGTTTGTGTGAATTACTCTCAAAGCCAAAAGATGCTTTCTACATCTCTGTGTAGTTCATGCAAAGGGAACTAAAACACTTGATTTCACCTTTCGCATCACCGCAATCAAATGAATGTATATCGTATAAATGCTGTTATTTACACAGTCTAAATGTACATAACAATTCTGGCACCAACATACAAAATGACAGAAATATACCTTCTTTACTCTTTCAGTACTCAGAATACTAAATCCTGAAGGAAAGAGTCTTGCCAGGGTTTTAGATAAGATATGAATATCTTCCCACAGATGAAAGGAGGCAAATAACCGGGATAACTTTGGTTACATACATTCTTTCTATGCCCTCACTTAAAGAAAAGCATAATTTGGGGGCAGTATCAAATCCTGCTGTTCTGAGTAAAACTGTCATGTTTTAAAGTACTGGCTCTGTGAGCCTGTCCTCACTCCTTCTCAGCCTCTTTGTATAGCTGGGCTGGATATGCTCATCTTCTTGTGGGGACTGACTATGGCCTAATGCTTTTACTGCCATTTCAGAATGGAGATACCCTTGTTTGCTGTGCTGTATACACATATATATGTGTATGTGTACGTGTACCTGTACATAAATGCATAGCTATACATAAATATTTAAGCTTAACAATTATCATTTTACATATTGGTTCTAACTATCACTGGACACCTCAACCAGCTGGTAGAAAATGAAGTAGAATCCAGGTTAAAGAGTAACTGCGCAAATCATGATTCTGCCTTGTTAGAGTTCCCTGCTATTCTATTACACAGTTTCTAACTTCTGAAATGACTGGATCACAACAGTTGTCTTCTCTACATAACTTCAGTTCTTTTTCAGGAGCACTCTCTTACGAATACTGGTTTTTCCAGCAAAATTCCTGTAACTTAAACTGTGTAGTAATGCCTGTCCTCACAGAGATTACAAAGAAATTGCACTTGAAAATTTTGGTTTTGTTAAATAAATACTTCTTTCAGATTTTTAAAACTATATCACAATACATTAAGAACATTAAAGAACTAGGAATATTTGAATTCTACAAATAGAATTTTATGACGAAAGCCATTGCCATACTGAGAGGCTTCTTATGATTTTGAATCCACAACAGAGCCCTTTAAATGTCACTTTCTGATGCTATAACTTCTTTGTATTGTGCTGCTCTCTAGAATGTAGACTAATATAACTTGACCTTCATGGCATAGTTGTTCCACAAAAGTAAAAACACCACTATAAACATACGAAAAGATCTTTAAAGATACAGTGGGCATTGCCAGTGCATCCAAATTCTGTATTGGCTATGACTTCCTAAGAAGAAACTGGGCAATATTTCATTGTTATACTTGCAATGTGTTTCCTGTCAATTTGGCTGCTTTATGTCTTGGTCTTTCAAAGACTTAATATTAACCGTGGTTTTCAGCTTTTGAACTTTGAGAAGCTACGTAATTAGCAACTGACTCTAGATATGGACTTAATGATAGCATTTATTATTTCTGCACTAATCTGCCGATTTCCCTTACTGAGATGTGTATACCTGGAACTTGCCTTTGCAAGGTGTGAACACTGATGTGCACAATGATTTAGGGAGAAAAATTCTGTCTATTATAGATGCATCTAAGCAGGATAAGGATCTTCAAATCTTCTCTTGCTTATACTTTTCCAGTTTTCAGTTTAGGTCTTTTCTAAATTACTGACTTTTATTAATCTGAAAGTGGGGCTGTGTAGAAAACTAAGTGGTTATCTCAGACTCTGAAGGGAAACAGTCATCTGTCTTTCAGAAGAGTAACTTTTTTGAAAGTATCTAAGTTAAGATTCCCAGCTCCCTATTTCAAAAGTGACGGACTTGTAAGTTGCACTGCCTCACTGTGGTGCTTAGGCTGCTAAATGTGCTCATTTTATAAGTGTTTCTTTGAAAATTTTCTGAACTTCAGGACAATGCAGTCTTGAATAAATAAAGCTTTGGATTCTTGGGGAATAAAACAACAATGCCTTCGCTATTTGCTCAGTGCATACCTTCTTTTCACCCCCCTCCCTTTCCTCCTGGCCTTAATGTTTTGTGTGGTGGAGCTGAGCGGCGGGCAAGCGCAGAGCTGGGGCATATTGCGAAGGCTCTGCCACTGTCTGCGGGGGACAAAGGCTGCAGTGTCGCCAGGGCCTACACTGGGACCGTTGATGGCTTTTCTGTGGAATTGCAGTGGTGTATGGCATCTACTGAAATCTGTAGGATAAGCAAATGCAAAAATTCCTTTAAGCTGCCAGGGCTCTGAAAATGCCATGTTGTGGCCTCATTGATAAATGCCACAAATAGCAGAGCAGTCATGAAGGAGTTGGTTCAGACTGGGAGACTGCATGCCGTTCATATTCAGATTTTAACTGTGGAAAGAAAGTCTCATCTTCCTCACCACTGCATGTGTGTTATGAACTGTCTGCTCTAAAACTTTCTCCCATTAGCTGCCATCTCCAGTACCATAAATCTTTTCCCTAAAACCTATTGCACAGAAGTAGGGCCTGAGTCTGCTTTTCATTATCAGTAATAGGAAGATACAAGATACTCTTGTTTATGTTCAGTTACAGGTACAAGAAGAACAGATAAAACTTCAGGACTAATTGTCATTTGCTTAAGCTGTACTAATATTGAGCTACAGCAAGAAACATCTTTGATTACTACTGTAAAATAGCAGACTACCATATGGAAATTAACCTCTAATAAAATTGTGGTCTTCTTGTTTGTTTGTTGTTTGGTTTTTGTTTTGGTGTTTTTGTTATTGTTACTTCCATAAATATTAGTTTTAGGAAGAACAAACTTCTTTCACTTTATTTGTATAATTTTTGACCATTCAATGGATTTGTTGCGTACCGATAGAGTTCATAAATCTACAGACTGAAGGCAGCCCTCCTCTTTTTTTTCCTGCCCCTCAAAACCTCTGCAGTACAGACAGCTAGACATTGTATGCTTCTTTTACTGCTCTGATCACTGACTTTTAGTGGTCTGCTTGTTCTTTTTGTCTCTTGAAGATAATGCACTTTATTTTTCCTGGGTCTTCATATCCCATGATTCATAAATGTCATTGAGATGTATGCCAAAATGCTAGAAAGGCAGAACTTAACAGGAAGTAACACTGGAGGAAGTATATTAATTTTTAGAAGCTAATATAGAAAAGGTTTGCTCATGTGAAGGAGTCTTCTATGACTTTAAAAATAAAGATCCAGAAAAACGGAGCTATTTAGTGACAGTATGCAAAATATTTAAATCAATTTAGGTACTGAATTTTCCTTGTAAATTCAAGTTGACTTTATTGATGAACTGAAAAAATAAATGAAATGCCTTTATTTTTGTCAGTGATATGTGCAGCTTTCAAAATACAGTGAACAGTGTATTGTAAGAAAGCTACAGCTTTATAATCTCTTTTACTGATATTTGAAATCTTCCTGACTAATACTAATTACAGTATCTGTAATTAAGGATTTACTGATAATACTTTTTTTCTTTTTCCCAGAAAAGAGCAAAAGGCCAAGTGCTGTTTGACAAAGTGTGTGAACATCTCAATTTACTGGAAAAGGACTATTTTGGATTGTTGTTTTATGAGAATTCAGAACAGAAGGTAAGCCTGTATGAAGAATCTTTTTATATTACTACTGACTTCAATAGTTTAGTGACCTATATTGTATTAAATATGTTATATTTCTAATGGTATAGAATATGCAGTTATTAACATCTGAGTAAACCATTGCAAAGTGTCAGGTTTTGTCTGCTGTAAACTTGCAATGTGTGTATGCTCAGATACCTCAAAGTGCTCATTTATTATTTAGAGTGGGGGAATATTTAAAATGCCCACATTTTTGAGAAAACTAATTGAGTAATTGCTGTCTTTTATAGTAAAACAGCATGCCATCCCTGCAAGTGAAGACGGGAAATTTTAACTAATGTCTTTCCCTTAAACATCTGACAACTCCCCAAAGTTCCAAACGCTTAAATTTTTTTATGTTTTTAAAGACAAACAAATCAATCATCGGTTGATAAATAATACAAAAAATAATCTTTTGCCTGACTTTGCAGTAATTGAACTGCCTTTTCTCATATGCACTTAATAATGCTTTGAAGAGGAACATGAAGTAAATCTTGTCCTTAAGTCTCTAACTGTTGGGCTTTGGAGCTCTTTTTGGATTAATTTTAAGCTTAAAGAAAATTTTGGCATTTGTAAAGTTGGAAGTCTAGATTGGTGCAGTGTATGTCTCTTCTTTATCTTTTTGTATTTATTTATTCTAATGTACTTCCAATTGGACTGACAGAATTCTTGGTATTTCGCATTCATGTTAATTGAGAAGCAGAGCACCACACCTTAAAAAGAGCCGATCTGTTTTTTCATATGTGTATCTGTGTATTTCCCACCTTCCCCATCTCCTACTTTTTTTGCGGCTTTAAGCTTAGTTTATGGCAGGGACTACGAGATTTTAAATGCCAGTAAGTAACAGTAAAGGAGGGGGTTATTTTAGCTATTTCCTGGCTCTAGATAGCCCCTATGCCCTAGATTGTACCCAAAGTCCATTATATGGATGGTACTATGCCTCTGGAGCAGCTCTAAGTTGTGATTGCCAGATGAGTGGGGATACCCAGGTTTTCCAAAAAGAATTTGAGAGTATGGGCTTTGGCATGAACAAGTCACTTGGCCAAGTGCTTACAGGCTTTTTATGGGTTGGACAGTCAGTACTGTAACATCTGCACAGTTGTATAGGTGTGTTTTATTGTTACTGCTATTGTCACTCAAGTTACCTAACTTAAAGCTACTGGTTTGGGTTTTTTTTACACCACCATGTTTGGAAGTTCTTACACTGGTATAAACTGATAATGTGAGGTGTAGCTACTGCAGTGTCTTAATACAACAAAATTACTGGTTGTGTGCTGAGACACTTCCCCTTTCCCAGCTGCCATTTCTTTCATGATAAGTTTGAAATGGTATAGCTGCACAGAATGTGCTCAATAAGACTGAAGGACTCATTTTTGTTATTAAAGGGATTTTTTTAATACATGGATGATGACAGTTTAAATTATTTTCAGAATGTTAAGTTTGTGGTACATTTTTAACGAACCCTGTGCTTCTGGTTTAGGAATTTAAGTGTCTCAGCTTTTTCTCATTCTTTTAAAAAAAGGGAAAAATGTTTTTACTTAATTTGTAGAGGTGTATGGAGGGCTGATTAGTTGTGTTCAGCAATAGCTGCCAAAGAAAGCTTGGGGACTCAGAGCTTTCACTGATTTTAGGCCCTTCTCTTTCGTTCACCTCTGTAGTGAGTTTAAATTCTTTCTCCATCTCAGTACCAGTTCTTTCTGATGCATTTGGTTTTTTCCTCATGTTATGACTGTTGCCTCTTCATTTTAAAATGCCACAAATCTCTGACCTCCAGGCCAGTCAGTACTAACTGCTGAATGATGTGTTTTTCCCATTCTTGTGTAGTCATCACAGCCACCCATTTATGAGCCAGCTGTTGAAGTCGATGGCAGCTGTGGGGTGTGGAAACTGAATGCCAGGCACTCTGTTGAATTAGAGCTGCTCCCTAATGCACCGTCGGGGTACCATTGGAGGAGGAGTCCCATTAACTTTTTACTATGGGTGTTCTGTGCAGCTGGGAGAGATGTTATGTCTCCAAATCAGACTGATATTTGTTAGCTTTAAGACACATTTTTAAACTACTTAGGTCAAATTACTCATTAATGATTTCTTTTGTGGTTTTGCAAATGTTGAATTTATTGGTCTAGAGTTTAGTGAATTCAGTGCATTACCCCCTCAAAAGTTCATGAATGCTCCATTCACGCTGTAATTGGTCCGCAGGAGTGTTAGAAAGCTTCTGCTCTTATGTTCTGGGCACCAGCTGGAAATGCTGCTTTTCTGGATTTGTACAAAATACTTTTGTACTGGTCGAGAATATTTTGTTGTTCTTTGACAATTCATTACTTTGTCTCATCTATAACCTTATCATTCACAAATGAAACAAATAGATTTCTGCCTACTGGAGCAAATCAGCATGTACACACTTCCTCTTTTGTTTTAAAAGACAGACCTGTCTATTCTGCATTAAAAGGTCTATTTCAGGGTAGATTCTTTCAATAGTGCTTGTTTTATCTATAACAAAAGGCACATATGCAAAAAACTCCACCCTTGTAATTATGCATATAAATAGGATATAACCATCTGATTTTATTTGACAGAACAGTAATGAAATTTGAGGGCAAAGTCTGTTTCCAATAAGCTTACTCCAGGTTTGGAAAATCAGAAAATGAACAGTATAACTTCTGTAAAGAGAGGATTATTCTTCTTGGAGCATATTTTGTATTGTATGTTCTTTTTCTCCCACTTTATAATGATAAAAGATAAAGTACTGAAAGTAATATATAGTCACAAATCCTAATTTTCTGCTGTAGTTATTCCATGCTATGTTCTATACTTTTTTACATTATTTAGTTAATACTGTAATTTATCTAAAATTTAAGAGTTTATGCTACTTCTGGTTCTCTGTAATTGGAAGAATATGGCTGTGTATCATTTTGAAATGGAATTCATACCAAAACTGAAGACCTAGGATGGTAACTGTAGCTGAAATGAGTCTCAGCTAAAATTACTTGAAGACTTCTGTTGTTTTCCAAGACGTTCCTTGTCACAGCTCTTCCAACAGATAGCACTTTCTGACTTAAGCAGAATAAATAGTATCCAGATCTTTTTGAGTGCTTTATATATCTTCCTTTGTAAAGACATTATGGACTGTGCATCTCTTGAAGAATTAAAATATCTGTGGAACATAGAGGTTGCAGACTTAAATGTGAAGAATGTGAAAGAAATGTGAAATTATTTTTTTTAATTACATCTGTGAAAATTAGAAAAAGGGTTTCTTGCAGTATTTGTCTAATATATACATGCTGCATTTGTGATTAAATCAACTTAGACCATTTACAAGAGCAATCTTTTTATTTTGGGTCATATTCGTAGAAGCAACATCCTTTATCAGCAGAGGTGATCTACATTAAGGACTTGCACTAGTGCAAAAACATAGGAGAATGTGGAACTAATCCATACAGACCCATAAAACTGCAACCTCGCATGTTTTGTGACTTTGGGTAGAAAAGCCAAAAGTAGTGAAGATTGAGGGACATGGTATTGGAAAACAATTGTTGCATCTAGAGTTTGGTACCATAGACTGAAAGGTGAGTCATATTATACCCAATATCCACTACTTGGCTAGGTTGGGCAAGAAAGATAGGTAAAGGTATGCCTTTAACAACATCTGTGGCCCCCTCTTAAAGCTGCTAATATGCACAGTAGTTTATGGTAATGCAAATGTTGGCCTTGACCTTACAAGTTAGTTGCTACTTCTTCCTTAGTTTGCACACCTCTGTCTTTAAAATGCTTCAAATCCTGCTGGTAGGCTGGTTGTATGTGTGTTTGTTCCATGTATGTGCTCGTGTATGTGTATCTGGCCATGAGAAATAAATGTTTAAACACTGAATAAAGTAAATTCTTGGTAACTACGGTTAAAAGGCTTAAGTTTCTAGTCTCTCAATCTATTTTCCAACATCTTTGAGTAAAATTAGTAAACAAGATTGAGTTATTGATGAATATATGTTACTGATTTCTTAGTCTCACTTCCCAAAGTCGTATTTTTGGATGTTCAGTCACAAAAAGGTCTCTTTGCACATATCAGTAGTAACTGAGATGCTATGAGCTATTTAATAGGTTGCATATATTATATAAAAATATTTTTGGCATTGAGGATAGAACACATTTAATTGTGAGGCATCTAACTATGAAAAAGTGACTTTATTTACATTCCCTAAAATAGAGCCGAGTATCCAGATTTGAACCTTGCCGATGTATCAGTGTTAACATAATACATGTTCATAGAGAACTTTGCTCTGGGAGAGGTCAGAAAAAAAGCATGGCATTTTATTAGTTTTTTCCAAGCACCTTTGAATGTTATCAGAACTGAAATGTATATGCATTAAGACAAACAATGGGAGTAAAGTCTCTGGCGTTCAAGAGAAATACTGTCTTAAGTAACTCTCTATGAATGTGTAAGCAGACATGTAAAGATTACACAGCCATTCCTGAAAAGTTTGCTTACGTCAATAATAAAAGGAGTGTGAAAGTAAATTGCATTTGTCAAATGTAATTTGCTAGACCACATCCACTGTAAGACTTATCCACTTTTCAAAATTACAGAGCATAAATAGACTAAAGCAATAAGACAGCTATGAAGGCAGTGGCATTAAACAGTTTCAATTATGTGCATGGGTGGGGAGACTTGCTAGCAAATCACAAGTTCAATTTGAGAATTCTCTTGGTTATTTTAAAGTAGAACAGATGTCTGAACAATACACACTTTAACTGTGTTTTATGAAATTACTTCACCACCTTCAATCTGAAATTATTTCAAATGCTGGTCGTCACTTTTTCTTTTTCTCTCTTTTTCAGAACTGGCTAGATTCTTCGAAGGAAATTAAGAGACAAATTCGAAGTAAGTTCTCCTGTATTCAGATGTTACACTGATTTTTATTTCCTCAGAGAAACATTCTTCATAAACTTAGCAGCATGGATGTCAACTTAATTGTTTACTTACAGCATTGACCAAATTTATATCTGATAATGATGTATTGAGCCTTAAAACAGAAAGCAAAGCTTCTATTTCTTTCTAGTGTCCAAGAAGGATAGAAAGAATCACTCAGCCTTGTGCTGTAGAAGTTAATTATTACACTGTTGTTGCTGCCTCAAAAATTTCATGTGTTGTATTTGGCTAATAGTTGATCTTTTTGCATCCTGAAACAGCAGATGTTTTTCTACTTTGTACTGATATTTGGGTTATGGGATGGAGAACGTCATCTTGCAAAGATGGTCATGGTTGTTGCTATAGGACTTTTAACTTTGAACACTCAACAGAAGAATATGAAACTAAAAAGAGAATCAAGATGTCTTACAAAAGATTTATGCTTTTCAGTTTGGATCAGTCCGGTGTTGGCTTTTTTGATGCATCTATCATTTGTAGAATGAAAATGGAAAAGAAAGTGTAGTCTTTGAATGTCTTGCTACAATACTTTTCAAACTGAGTCCATGTGAGAAGTCTTGCTACTTCCTATAGTCAATAGACAATGAGTAATTTATTTTACTCTGTTTGCATAAAACTGTCAAAACTCTTCAGTAGCCAGGTAGCTTTTGTAGTAGATAGGGGAGTGAATGGAAACTAAATTTAGGGAATATTCTTTGTTGAGTATACATATCTCAAAATAAGTAGCCGCTAAGTGCTACACAGTCCTTCCCCTTACTGAGATTCTTCTCCTTGCTCTACTCGTTTGTGGCCAATGCAGGGATTATCTTCTTGGGTTTTGTTTTATGGTTTGGTTTTTTTTTTTTTATGGAAACCTTCTTTTATTAGTGCCCAATAGGAAATGTTAGTGGGGAGGAGATGATGATGATGATGATAACACCATTTACATGTCTACACTTTCAACAGAACAAGAATTTAAGAAACCGACTTTGAATTCTTTCAGAGAATGTGATCCAGTAGGGGTGTTTGTACTTAAGAACAGCAGTGTGTGTTGTTTACATTGACAAACTCATGGTTTCTATATTATTGTTAACTTCCTGTTCTAAGGCAACACTCACATTTTTCAATAGTGGTGGTAATCCTGTTTTCTTTAGACCTTTCCAAATTGATTCCCTTACTAGGAAGATGTTCTTTATATTTTGGATAAAGAAATGAAGGTTACAAAAACTTCCTTGGAAACTGCTGTGGTTTGGTTTTTTTTATCTATCATGCTCTTGTATAAGCAAACCAGACCTGTTTAAAATAGTGAAGGTACTAATATACTTATGCAAACATAGGTCATCCTTTTAATTAAGGAAAAGTTACTAGTACTGTAAATTCTTATTCTGTCAGTCTTCAGAAAAACCTATTAGTTGTCCAAATATGTGTGCTAAAGACTGTTTTGTTTGATTTTAGTATTTAACAAAAGATTGAGGACATAGATACTTTTTGTTATTGTCTTCTGTAGTGATCTGCATGCTATGTAGCCTACACATAAGAGTCATGAATCCGAAGTATGGGAACTGACATGAAAATTTCTTGGATGCACTATACAACACGTGTTTAGTACTATATAATACGTACTACAACAAAAATGTTTTAAAGGTTTGTGGTTTCTTATACATTTTGTATCGGACATCATGTCCAGTTTTTTGAATTGGGCATCATGACTGGAATTTTTTCTCTGGTCTGTAGCACTGTAGTTGATAAACATAGTGTATGAGGGAAACAACCAAGTAAAAATACCATTTCAATGATATTAAAATGAAACTTGCTTATCCCAACTTGCACGTAATCAGCATGCTGTTAGTTGTCTTCCTCATAATCAGTATACTAAAGTTTCCACATATTAGAATGCAATGCAAAAACAAATTTTATCCCCAAACTACATGAGTATCAAGTAATGAGGCTTTTCTTATTTTCAGGCGCAGTTCTAAATATAGTTGTCTTTGAATCAAGAATGGGAATCTTGTGTACAAAAATACTTGATTATAATAAATATAAAGTACCTGCAAAACCTACTAGTCCATTTGAACATTTGAAATGAAGAAACTGATTTCTTTTCCTCTTGTACTGCACAAACCGAAGCGCTAGCATGCCAGATAAGCCTATTTGGAGAAATACATTGATCTGAACACAAATGTGACAAATTTGGAAGTGGAGTTCAGCATGTCAGTTTGCAACTTAATATTTGTACCAATCTCTCTCTCACACATGACTGGGAAAGGCTAGATAAGAATCCTGTGGTCTCCCCAAGTCGTGTTCTGCATCGGGCTGTCTCCTGCTAATTCAAGGTCCTAAGGCCTCCTATGTGATCTCTCATTTGTTCAGGTTGGCCTTTAGCTGGGCAATTATGTTGGATCTCAGCGATTACCAATGTTACTTTGGCTAATGAACTTGATCCATAAGATACTGGCTCTGTTCTGAGAGCTACAAAGGTGGCAAAAATCCTTGTTTGCTTGCAGCCAGCCTGACCTGTTCAGGAAAATTAATTCTTGACATTTTAAACTCGTGTAATTGGATATCTACTGGTATATGTTAAAACCTCAGTTAATTCAATCAGGAACAGGTAGGGTAGTTACTCTCCTGTCACTACCTTCTGGAAAATTGCTGCACCTAAAGTGGATTCAGGCTTTTGCAAAATTGAGGATTTCAGCTTGAATATAGTGATGGTACAAGCAGCAGCAACTGACCTTGGAGTAGTGAAATTCCAGTCTTCACAGAGTGCTATGGTTCACCCTCACATTAAAATTTAATTTGAGAATTTATCTGTGAGGTGCATGACATTTTCTTACCTCTGTCTGTGAGCAGCGTATCTTTCCTAGTCACACAGTACCTGAAAGATGTTAGCTGAGACACAGAGGTATCATCTGTAAAAGCCAGAAAAAGCTTTTACTGGAAAAAAAAGGACCTCATTAATTTCCCTGTTTGAATGGGATGAATCATGTTATTTATGCTGTGAGCTGGTTAGTTCTGTTGCATTCTTTTTCTCTAAAAATGTGCCTAAAGTTGCTGCAGAAGCATTTTTGAGGTAACAAGCTGGCCAGAAAAAAACTTGACATTTCTGTAGCCCGACATCAAAACAGAGAGCCTTATCCGGGGACAGGATTACTTTTTATTTTGTCTTGGCTTCCAATTCAAAGCAGCAGCAATAGTGTGCATTATTGTGTGGAGACAATTATGTTTGTATGCAGCCATTATGTGGCTGTAAACAGTATGCTGTAGTAAGAAGTATAAATATAGACTGTGCACATTGTAATATACTTGCTAGTCTGTTTTCAAGGGATAAATGTGCCTTCAGTAATCAGGCAAAATATAAGGTTATAAGGTCACCAACTGTACAGAAAATATTTAGTAGGAGGTCAACTACAACTTTCTTTTTTCCTATGGATTAGCTATGGGAATTAGTTTGAGTAGATGTTACATTTTTTCACGTAGCGTATAGATTGAGAGGCTTTAGGCTCTCTTTAGCTTTTTATAAAGAATATAGACTTACCTTTTTTCTTCTTCAAACAGCGTCTAGGTCTTCTGGCTACAGTACTTTCTGAAAGCTAACTGTAGAAATGCTGACAATAAAGAGAAATGGTTTAAGCAGGGATTCATCTGCGATTAGTTTAACTGCGATTTTAGACCAGGAAAAGCTGCATCATACCAGGAAACATTGCTTCATTCCAGGAAATCTTGAAGACTGGTTTAGTACCTGTGTGGAAGGACACATCTTTCATCCATCTCTCCTAATCCCACAGCTGTATCTCCCTAAACATGACAAATCTCCCTGAACGCTTTTTGCTCCTCTTCATCAGTTTGGCTTATTCGATATCAGCCACTTTTCATTAAATGATGGTATTCCCTGGGTGATAAATGATGGAAGTGGGCTAACCTATTCCAGGGTTAATTGTGTCATTGTACTATTTAGTGTTAGGTAAAAGGTTTTATTTTCTTAATTCTGTCATGCACTGGATTGCAGTAAATGATGCAATGAGGCACATTTTATGGAATTCAGTACTATGTGTACCTCAGATTAGGCTTTGTCATTTAAGGAGTCCTACCTTACTTCGTAAGCAAAGGTTTCATTGTTTTAACAAATAATTGGTAACTGGGGAACACTAAGATACACTAAAACCCTGCACTCTCAAAGGGAAACATAGTGATTTAGCAGCCAGGTAAGAGAATGAGGTTCACGTTTAAGCAGAAATTAAAGTGCTCCAATGAATAGTCATGTCTGAAAAACTGAAGTAACTTCTGAAATTTTGAAAGTTGTTAGCAATCTTTATACAAACCACCTCTTCACCTTTAACAACTGTGAAGTTTTAAAATAGTTGGTTTTGTTTGTTGTTTGTTTTTTATAGAAAATAACCTTAAACAAAAATGTCAGCGCTATTTTCTAGCATAATGTTGGAAATGGCCTTTCAGTCTCTTCTTGTTATTGTTAAAATACACATTTTTTTCAAAGTACAATTTATCTGTGTAGGGCAGACTTTTAAAACTGTTCACTGTCCAAAATTCACCATTAAGAGCTGTGTTTTACCAAAGATTATTTTTACTATGTTTTTCACCAAAATATTATTTGCATTAGGAGAAAATGTGTTAGAGGAAGACAAAAAAATACTACTAAATTGTTTTGCTAATATTATTATTTCTTGCCTTTCATCATTTTTAGCAAATCTACATTAGTAGTGCTACTTACTGTGCTTGGCAAGATATGATAAAGCCCAACTGCATTTGCTTTCAAGCAGCATGCACAACCAAACTATTACATTCTTTTCCTGGACTCCTGTTTTGGGATTTTCCATTACACATGTATGTCTGCACTGTACTTAATAAAATCTGTTTGAATTGGGAAAGTTCTACATTTTGTTAAGTTGTTAGTACTTTCCAGTGAATGTAGTCCTCTTGCTCATAGTGTTACAATACTGGCAGGTTCTACACTAGTGGTAAAGTAACGTTCTGAGAATGTATATTAATTATTGATGAGTCACTTCAGCTTTTAAACCCTTTAAAGTTTATTTAAAACTAGAGCTATGACTAAAGACAACATTTTATGCTTTTTCAAACTATTAAACTAGTTTTAAGTATGCTTTTGCTTAAAAAAATGCATGTGATACTAACAATTCTAACACATGAGAATTTAAAATTAAAATAGTTATTATAGTTGCTAAAGGTATAGTTTCTTTAAAAAAATTTAAAGTAATTTCTAATATTTTTTGCCTTTCATGTGTTCTGTATGAATATGAATAATTTACCTATCTGTTACCTATACAATGCAGTCCTCATCTTAACATCTCATGCACAGTCTTTCAAAATAACAGTTTAAACAGGAGAAAACTGTTAGCCTTGGAAATGGAGATGAACACAAATTCAGTGCAAGTGTCTGAATACAGAATATCTTTAAAGTATTAAGATATTACGATATTTTTCAGATCAAAACCTTCTGATATAGACATAAATTACTGTAACACATTCTTTAAAAAATGTTAACATGCTAATCTTTCACTGTGTGTGTATGTGAGTAACTACTTGATAATGAAAATAATGTATGCTTCCTAGTAATGTATGCTTCCTTGTAAAAAGAGGAAAAAAGCTTTCTTCAAGATTTCAGTGGCCTAAGATTTATGACCACCTAACTTTTTTCAGTAAAGTTCTTTTTTTGCTTGCCTCACCTTGTTTGAGATTAACAATTGGACATTTTCGTGTTTAGGTTTACCTTGGATATTCACCTTTAATGTGAAGTTTTACCCCACTGATCCTTCACAGTTGATTGAAGACATCACTAGGTATGCATAGCTCTCAATTTTAAACTTAAAGATTACTGTCCATCTAATTTGAAGGCCATATAAAGTTTCTTCTTCAGTTTCTGGATGCTGTAACAAGTTTGGCTATTACTGTAGAACACTAGAGATGTTCTTTATCAACTGCTTTTTGGAATGAGGTTGAAAAGGCAAAGTAAAAACTTCAGGAAGAAACCTGAAAGAAGAATTTAATGATAAGTGGGGATGTGATTTGGGCAGGAGGTAAGAAGTGATCATATTTGAAAGAAGCCAGTGGTTTATTGCTGGGCTGCTGCTTTGTTACATAGCATGTGAGGGTGTGGGGTTATTGCTACTACAAGCGAAGCTCAAGGGATCCAAGGTACTTCAGTGATAATCTGGGCCAGGTTGGTGAAAACATAATTTTATACTTACACATTAAATAAAACCATAACACATAATAAAACCTGAACATAATTCTTTTCCAGAGTTCTTAAACAGAAAATACTTAGAATGCACTGGGTAGAATGCAGGGAATTGACACTCATGGTTTTCAGGAGTTATGGAAAACCTAAGAAGTTAGTTTTGGTTTGAAGTTAGCAGACTGCTGAGGCAGGATGTGTTACTACGTATTGCATTGGATCAGTCTTCTGCCCAAAATATGATAGCTGTGCAAGTGCGTAGCTGATATATTGCTGCAAATACTCTAAGACATTTAGTACACAGTGTATTTAAAAGAAGTTGTTCAGGACTAACCCAAATTTCTTTTGTGTATAACATGACTTGACTAGCTCGTGAACTGCAAGGGATATAAAAGTTGGAATTTTAAAGCCAAAGGGAAATGTCAAAGAAAATGCAGGGGTTTTTATTTGTAAACCTTGGATAGATGCAGGCTACAGTGTGAAATGAATGAATCCCTAATTCAGCTTTTGTTACAAACTAGATACAGGTTTTCATTCATTTATATTGGAAATCAGAATTTTTCCTGCTTTTCACATTATTTATGGAAGTAATATTGACTGTTAAAAATGGAAATGAAATTTACTGTGTGGCAATAATGCTCAAATAATATAAAGTTTAACAGATTATTAATTGACTTATAACATACACCTTTATGATTACATGCATCTCAATAAATTCTGCAAAATCTCTCCTAAACTTGCCATTGCTAATACTTTCTCTGTTCTTTTTGTTTGTTTTGGGTTTTTTCCGCTTTCCTTTGTCTTGCAGATATTTCTTGTGCCTACAGCTTCGTCAGGATATTGCTTCTGGTCGCCTGCCATGTTCTTTTGTGACTCATGCCCTCCTGGGCTCATATACCCTGCAGGCCGAGCTGGGTGATCATGACCCCAATGAGCACCGCAGTCACTACATCAGTGAATTCCACTTTGCACCCAATCAAACTCAAGAAATGGAAGAGAAAGTAGCTGAGCTACACAAAACACACAGGTGTGTCACATACAGCTGGATTAAATGAAATCATCATGGTTTGTCACCTTTATGTCAATTCTCTTAAGAGTATGTGTAAAACTGCTAAGCTGATGCTATTGTTACTTTGGAAATATTTTGCTATGTAACTAGAACGTCTTACTTTCATGTTTAAAAATTTCAGTTTGAAAGTAGCAGCTTCACTTAATATTTCTATCGGAGCATATGAATTAGTTTAAGCAACATACAGCTAAAATATTTTGAAAGAGTGAATATGGCAGTCTCTACTAAAGGAACAGAATATGCTTTGAAAGAACACTTTCCCTTTAGGGCAAAAATGCTATTGATAACTTACAAACTGAGATTTTTCTACCTGTCTGAATTCCAGGATTCCACTCAGTTTTGATTCTCAGTTCTTTTGTCAATAAACTCAAGGCTTATTCAATGGTTTTAGGGGCTTGACTCCAGCACAGGCGGATTCCCAGTTCCTAGAAAATGCTAAGAGACTTTCCATGTATGGAGTGGATTTACATCATGCCAAGGTATTGGGGATTGGTTTGGTTTTGTTTTGTTTTATTTTAGGGTAGACATGTTTATTATTAAAAAACATAGTACATATAGACTATTTTTAAAACTTCATACCCTGAATTCTTGGGTATAACCATTTTTTCTCTTGGTAACAATAATTATTCAGTTTACAGCTCTAACATCCTTAGAATTTAGTTTAAATCTGTTTATTTAATGTGTAGATGTACATTCAGCTTGGAAATATTTTATTCAGAAGAGCGGCTAAATAAATTTTACATGTCAGGTTTTTGATGCTAAGGAGATGTGGGGCCATAAAGTAAAGCCTAAAAGAACATGTAATTATTTCTGTAATACAATGAGAGTTGAATACAGAGGCAGGGGTGGGTTAGGTCTTGGGGGAGGGTGAGGTTTTGATGCTTTTTCCACTCCTCCATGTAGGTCAAATCAAATTTGCATTTCTAGTGGGGAATTTTTTAAGTTAAAAACCAAACAAACCAACTCATCAACCCACTCCCTCACACAAATGATTAGGAAAATTAATTCATTGTAAGCATATCAGTCCCATATTTAAAAAAGAAAACCAAGACTTCTAAGTATTGGTGGAAAAATTGTTTAATTCTGTTTCATATGGAAACATTGTTCACTTGTTTTTACAATTTTCCATAGACTTTTTTCTGTGTTCTGTTAGGAACACTTGAAAGAAATACACTTAAATTTTTATTCAACTGCATTAACTATGTCTGTAACATTTATTCATTTTTTAATACAAGTGCAGTGTGGCTGTTCACTTGGTCTCTAGTGTTTTAAGGAATTCAAAGTTTTAGAGTTATTTGGAGCTTTCTTTTGCCATAGTGAAGTAACTGCAAGCATTAGAAGCACTGTTTGCAAGAATCTGCTTGCAGCTGTTAGTTATGCCAGTGCAGCAACCTTTTAATGATAGTGTCAGCATTTTATGTAGTTGTTCTGTTGTTGGGGAGGACATGAGATTCTGCTGTGTTGTGTAGTGGTACAGTGTATTGAAGCCTTATCAGTTGAGTGATGAGTTTTGAGCCTATAAAACTTGCATCAGACTCCTTCAGTAAAACAGAATGCTCAGAAGCCTGGCTCACCAGCACTTTGACTGAAATAATTGTGTTGATGTTTTCAGCCAACTGTCCATTACTTCCTCTGTGTTTAATATACTAGTGGGTGACCATGATCACCAACTTGTTCAGACTTTCATTGACTCTTCTAAGTTGGAAAGGCCTGGTTTGACTTTTTCTCCTTCTAATGGTTGTTGAAATTATTGGTAGCACATCCACCATCCATCCTTGCTCTTAAGTTATTGACTTGGTCCCTATTGCCAGGATATTGAAGAATTTCCAAGATGTGGCATATGCAGATAAAGGCATGCCAAAGCCCATTACTTTAAGGCTTTATAATAAAAATAATATATTTGGTTATTTCTGCTTTAAGAATCTCATTGTCAAGGTCTTTCAGGTTTGAATATGAAACAAGTCCCAGTTGCATTATTCCCTCAAGGCATGCCAGCAATAACTGCTTGTTTGGAATGTTACTAAACTGATTTTTATGGAATTGTCTCATACACGATAGGATTCTGAAGGTGTGGATATCATGCTGGGTGTATGTGCTAATGGACTGCTCATTTACAAAGACAGACTCCGGATCAACCGCTTTGCTTGGCCAAAAATTCTGAAGATTTCCTATAAGCGAAGTAATTTCTACATCAAAGTCAGACCAGCAGAAGTAAGTAGCACCTTTCTGTCTTGTTTCTTTTGTGAGATAATTTCTATCCAGCAACAAACTTTTAAGGTAGCTCTTACTCTGTGAATAAATAAAACAGAAGAGAGGTCTAAATACCAATACTACAATACTAACTTTGTAGTTTTGTAAATTTTGGAACTCAGATGTGTTGTTCTTGCACTGACAGTGCATAGATGTAATTTTTTTGCTCAGAACCTGTTACATAGTGAAATAGATCAGGTAAGCTTGACACTTTTATTAAATCCAAGGGAAGTGTGCAGCACACCCTGCAGTAGAATTACTTCTTGCGGTTTAAAAATAAAGACACTGGGCAGCTAGTCAGAAAACAGCAAGAAACACTAAACTACAGTAGTACAGATAAGAAATGATATTGTGATTATTACCTATCATGACAAGCTTGCCAAGTATAATCTTACTAGAAGACTGGAAATTCTAATTTTTCTAATTTTTTTTTTTAAAATCACATGAAGTCTCATAACAAGAGAATTTCAGCTTGTTACAGTAATGGAGCTATCTGAGCTTTGCCTCCTAGTTAATAGCCAGCTTAAGGAAATGGGTTAATTTATTTGTGGATTCTTTCCAGCTGGAACAGTTTGAGAGCACTATTGGGTTCAAACTGCCAAACCATCGGGCTGCTAAAAGGTTATGGAAGGTTTGTGTGGAGCACCATACTTTCTTCAGGTAAATTATAATTCTCTGCTTCCCCTACTTTGCCAGGTATGCGCCTATCTTTCAAGAAAAGTAGAGATTTCCCCTGTCTTTGTCCCTAATTTCTCAGTCCAGTAACACCTCTTAGAAGACACCCTAACAGTCTTTGACCCCAAGTTACCAATTCCACAAGTGTCCAGTACAATTAATTGCTTTATTTAAACTTTCAGAGTGCTAACCGGATGGAACTAAACTGGTGATTGTACTAAGACTTTCTGAGAGATCAGCTCTTCAGAGTGACCGTCTAGAAGGCCACTCTACTCCTTCACAAGAAGCTCTTGGGGCTTGACAGTAATCTTCATTCACTTCACTTTTCAGAATATTCTGCTGAGTGTAAATGCTTACAACTGAATTTTTCCTTATTTAAAAACTGGGCTGAGTTCAAAGTCATTCTTTAAAGAGCAGAGAATCACTTTAAAAACAGACTACTATTTGTTTATGTAATAATCCATAACTGTCTCTGCAGTTTTTCACCAGCAACTGATTAAGTTCTGAACTGGTCATTGAAACTATGGTCTATTTGTAAACAAGCACTTTAACAGTAGGTCACAGAGTTCTTTTTCTTTCTGCTTTCTCAACTGAAAAGGAAATTTGAAAAATCTTAATTTAATTTTTACAACAGCATGAACTGCATGAAGGAGTGCATGTGCCCCATGCAGCTTAGGAGTCTCAGATTTAGGTTGAATCTCTTATGCATTGAATCGGCATTGAATCTGAGTTTCTTGCTTCAAATGAGCATATAACTAGGGTATGTAAAAGGTAAGCTTTCTCCTTCAGGAGCCTGGCTTTTATTTTTAAAAAGCAATTGTGTTTTAAGGTAGATACAGTCCTGTTGCTGCATACTAATCTAAGCTGAATATACGTGCTAGACTGAGACCTTCAGAAAACTTGGGAACCAGGAGACTTAAGCAGTTCATTACTAGAACTGTCTCATTGAATGGTTTTCAGTATTCAGATTTTACTTGAACATAGAGTATTCTTGAATGCAATGTTAGAATTCATGCTGAGATTGGCAATCAGTCTCAAGGTGCTTAGTTTAGAAGCACTTATTTTTTAAATTTTGATCAAAGATTTTTTTGTGTGTCTGATAGAATTAATTAGTTAAGTTTATTAAGATACTTAGTCCACCATTCCACTCTTTAAAATTTGAAGTCTGCTTTGGCTGGTGATGTCTATTACCACAAAAAGCATGCAGTTCTGTCTGCAGTGAAAAATTTATCAACACTTTTAAATAACTCATGCTTTTATGGGAAACTGTATTTCCTAATTTTATAGTGATAAAATGGACTTGAACAGGCAAAACCAAATATCGTGAAAGCCAAAAATCCTAAACTGAGAACTGCCATTTGCAAATATAAAAGTTTTCAGGAGTGTTAATACATATTAGAGAATCTTACTACGGAAATTCTGACATAATAAAAATAATTGGATTTTATTCCAATTAGAAGTGACTTTTCCTGACCAGGAATGGCATTATAACAAGAACTATGTAACAATTACTTGAACCATTCTGTAAAATCCACATACTCCACTGATGTCATCAGAAAATCCTCAGAACCTCTCATCCTGATTTAAAAACGATGAAATAAATCCAGCTCTGTTTTTTTTCCAAAGACAAAAAGCAGAAAGGAATTGCTACAGTCCGAAAGACTGTAGTTCTTTCAGAGCATGTGTAAAGCTTGTGTATGATACCACAGTAAATTGTATTCAATCAAGATGTATGTTTTTAGCTTCCACATCTCTTAGCATCCCCTGTATAACATTGTAAGATTCCTTGTGTTGTCTTCTGCAATGTTTCAGTTTTTCTCAAATAATGACATGAAGATCCATCATATAAATTATGGGAAATTCAGCCAGCATACTAATTTAGTTATAAAAACTGGTAATGAATTTCATTGAAAATGACAACCAAAAGGCATTGGATTCACTTGTATCAGCTCAACCTTATAGGATCCCAGTACCATTTTCAAAGAGCAACAATCTACTTTAAGAAATACAGTCAGACAGTGTATCTAGATTAACCTGTAAGTTAAGCTTAGCCTGCAGCTCTGGATCTTAACCAATGGCTGCAGAAACCTGCTTGTAATTCTGCTTTATGATGTTTTATTTGAAATTTTCATGATTGCTTCAGTGTCTCCCCAGAATGTCTTAAAATGGTAAAAGCATAGTCTTTGGTTATTTTATGTAATTAAGCTTGTAATACAAAAAATCCATTCAAATGCCCTTAATCAGGAAGTAATTAGTTCTCTTTTTATTTTCCACATTAAAAGATTAAAAGTTTATCTCAGCAGGGTGGTAGATAAAAATGGCAGTTAATGCTGTAGCCTTGCCAAGACTGGAAAATAAAGAACAGAAAGAACCTTGGAAAAACCCTCTTAGCCTTCTTCCTCTTAATGCATAATGCACTCTCTCTTGGAAATAATGTGGAGAAATAAGTTGCCATAAAGATTGCATAAGGCTGTTTTATAAGGAAAGTGTAGTTCCAGATTCTTGCAATTTCAACAAGTGGCCTTAGTGTAAAAGAGTGGATTACCCTGTCTTCAATTGCTTTCTTTAAAGATGTGCTGGAACAGACCAGGGTTCAGGTGCATGCATATGCATCTTAGGTATGCAGGATTGGATCCTCCTGGCCAGCTCTCTGACAAAGCCATAAACGTCCTCGCTTAGAAAAAAAGTAACCTTCTACCTAGCACACCGGTCTTCTGGTGAAGTATCTGAAAATTCTTTAGTTTTGCTGAAATACCTGTAGAATGACTCAGTTTTCAGAAACCACCACTAGGTACTGTTTTAATGTGCCTAGGGAAGTGGTAGAGTCACCATCCCTGGTGGTATTTAAAAATGGGTAGAGGAGATGCTTAGAGACATGATTTAGTAGTGGACAGGTTGTGGCTGGACTCAGTGATCTTAAAGGTCTTTTGCAACCAAATGATTTTATGATTCTATATGTTGGATCAGATTCCACTAATACAGATATTCACTGTGCAAATGCTTCAAAAGAGTAGAACGAAGTTAGCATACTTTGAAGTTTCACTTGTCCATTGGTGCCGTCCTAAGTACAAAAGCCACAGTAGTGGCTGGTTTTGCTTGAAAGAAGCTGATGTTCAGTGAACTTTTCATTCTTTGCAGATCCTCAGATCAAAACAGCTCTATCTGTAATAGACTACAGAGGGAGAATAGGCCATGGAGGCTGCTATGCCGAGTGAGCATGTATTTGCAGCGCTACATTGAGCTGGCAAGAAACATCAAAGACTTTTCTAGAGAAGCTGAGACTGGGGAGAGTTCCTGCAGTGGTGACTGTTTATCCTGTCAGCAAGGATGAGACTGGAACAAACAGTACCCTCAGTGTCAAAGCTGATGGCTCAAGTTTGAAAAACAAAGTACAAGTAATGAGAGTTATGTGAATAAGAACTTGAGGTCCTCATACTGAAGGAAATTCAGGGAGGTATAAAGGACTTGTATGGTGTCAAATACAAACAGCAAATTCTGCCACATTGTTACTTTGGACTTTCTGACATTGACTCCAACGCTTAGGTACAAGCATACATACCCAGCACAGAACCTAGCATTGACAGTACTTGTAACTGAATCTTTTTCACCCTTTTCACAATATACTTTTTTTACGCTCCTTATATCCAACAAACATCAACTTACATAAATCTATAAATGACATTGTAAAGAAACTGGAGTCTGAATCTAGCTTGTTAAACTTCTTCCTGCTGGATCACAACTCTCCAGCCATCTCAACCTTTTTTTTCACTTGATACAGCTTTCTATGCAGCTAAGTCTGAGGAATAGCAGCTGCTGTATTGGTACCTCTGAATACAGGAAAGCCAGTATAGTTTCTACTGTTAGTAACATTCTAAGGAAAGAAATCTGAGTATTCTACATGGACCCGTAATTTCTACAGAAAATACAGTTTAACCAAGATAGCACCAAAAGATAAGGATGCCTCGTCATACTGTGGAAAATGTGATAGTTATCGGAATGACTTCAACTCCAACTGCAAATAATGAATAACATGCATTGTTTTAGAAGTTCTTCTCAGAGCTTATGGTAGAATCCTTTCTTGGCGTGCACAAATCATGCACAGTGAACTGAAGTTGAAGTATACTAAGCTTTAAAGTACTTCACTAAATACATAAAATAAAGCCTTTTTAAACTGACTTTCCTCATATTTACTTTTCAGACTTGTATCACCGGAGCAGCCTCCAAAAGCAAAGTTTCTGTCCTTGGGTTCCAAGTTCCGCTACAGTGGACGTACGCAAGCGCAGACACAACAGGCCAGCAACCTCATAGACAGACCAGCTCCCTACTTTGAGCGCACTTCAAGCAAACGTGTTTCCAGGAGCCTTGATAGAGGTATGAAATTTGACTTGTTTCTTCAGTGTAATGATTACATTATGTGTTGCGACAACGCTGTGGATGACCAGAATACCACTTGACAAATGTATGTACTTCAGTTTCTAATGGGTGGTGTGAGGAGTAACCATTTTGGTTACATTTCACTTTTAGGAGACCTAAACAGTAAGTTAATTCACTGCCTAAATTGTATGTCACTGCTGTGAATATGTGGAGGATTCTGTATTGGACATGTAGCATTTGTGTTCGCCACTTGTATCCATTTTATGGGATAGGTAGGCGCTATATTCCGTTGATTAGAGTTGTTTGGTCAGTGGCATATTTTGGGCTCTGGGTTGGCCTGAGTGCCCCTCTCTACCAAACAAAACACAGAACGTGTTTCTTCTTCTAGTTTATCACTTTGTTCAGTATATGGCTATCCTAGTATTTTAGTAGTTCCTTCTGTGTTTTGTTAAAAAGCTTTATGTTGAAAGTTCTTTGAATAGTTAAAATGTTTGTGTGGTTGCTGGCATTTGGTCTCTTTGAGCAGAAATACCTTCTGGTTTCCTTTGGAAGGCATGGCTGTTTTCAATAAAGGCAGGCATAGCAGCAGTATGTGTGAGAGATGTAGAAGCACATGTTTTACTATAAATCACTTTTGAAATAAATATTAAGTAGAAAAATTCTTCAGAGAAATGACATGAAGCTTGATTTAGATTCAGGCATACACAGCTTCACTAGAATGAAAGTGAACTGTGGCAGTGATGTGAGTTTAGCTACAATTTAGCTTTTAAATTTACCTTATTTTCTTGGACAAATGAGCAAACTGTGACACTTCCTTGGGAAACCTACAAGGTCTTACCTTCTGAGAAGCGAAGAAAAAATAAGAGGCAAAATGTGCTATAGTAGCATGTGATGAATCCTTGTGGTAACCAAAAGACTTGTTACCACATCGGTGTTACAATCTGAGTCTGGTTTAGTTCCTGTACTTGTTTTGGTTTGAAACAATTTGAATTCTTCCTAATTATTGAAGATTGTATCAGCAAGCCTTTCTGGGATCCTTTGTGCATCATCTGCAGAATACAGATGTGTATGCATGTGTGTTCAGGTCCAAACTTTCACTCTTGCAGAACCATCACAGTCAAAATTTTGACCATGATGAAACATTGCCCTTGGTTGTAATTTCCCCCCTTAATCATATTTGGCTTCATCTCAAATGAAACCAGCTGTTCCTGGCAGCATTAAAGGCAGCTTGCTGGTGTTACTGTCTGCAGGCTGTAATAGTTTTAAATTGTGTTGATTCAAAGTCAGACTCAAATATTGTTCTTTCTTCAGGTCATAGTCCAGATGTAGGCTCGTACTGTGAGTGTACACTTGAAAGGAGAAATTCTGTAGAGGGTGGGCTTGCACTTTGCCTCTTCTTTGTGAACAGCATGTCCAGTACCACTGTTCCTCCCAGATATCTAGAGTTGCATACTCATCCTTGTAAGGGTTACTCTTGCTCCACCTCCCACCTAGCCCTTGCTAGAGGGACCACAGCATGCTGGGCTGAAAGGAACTTTATGAAATTCAACACAAATACATGCAAAGTCCTGCACCCAAGTTGGAGTAACACCATACACCCGTAGATGCTAGAAGGGGAGTGACTGCACTGAAAGCAGCTCTGCAGAAGAGAATCTGGGGACTTCTGCTGGACAAGTTGAACATGAGTCAACTGTGTGCCCTTACAGCAAAAGCGACCAGCTCTATCTGGGCTGTATTAGCAAGAGTATAGCTGGCACATTAGAAGAAATTATTACTTCTCTCTATTCAGTACTGTCAAGACCATATCTAGAGTACCATGTCTATCTTTGGGCTCCCCCAGTATAAGATGGGCATTGACATATTGCAATGAGCCCAGTAAGAGCCACCAAGCTAGTCAGAGGACTGGGGCATATAACATATGAGGAAAGGCTGAGGGAAGTGTGATTGTTCACCTTTGAGAAGAGAAGGCTGTAGTGACATATTGCTGTCTACAGCTGCTCACAGGAGTATTTTAGAGAAGACCTTGGATATGCTCAAAACTCAACTGGACAAGTCTGTGAGCAGCCTGGTCTAATTGGACCTGCTCTGAGCAGGGAGTTGGACTCGTTGACCTCCAGATGTTCCTTCCAGCCTAATTTATCCTTTGATTTGTCAGAAGTTACTTGTGGAACTTGCGGGACTTATACCCAAGAAATGCTCTATTTGCCCCCCAAGAAGGGATCGGAAGCTTAAGTTCCAGAACTTACTACTTAAAGATGCCCTGAAAGCCAAACACCCCAAATCCCACATTTGCTATTAGCTGGCCTTGGCTTCTCAGCAGCTTAAGGGAGTCTCTGATGTTGAGCTGAGACTCGTTTCAAAAAAGGATATCCCTCAAAGGTATTTGCATCTTCCTCTCAACTTTCTGTACTTTGACTTTGTAAAATCAAGGCATATGGAGGTATTACAGAAGATTGCTAAATGAATTAAATTTATATCAAAGTTGGATTTATTAAAGCTGCTTAACTTAATGAATTTGCCTGTGTTTCATTACTACTATTTTGACTGAGCCAGTCATCCTCATTTGGGAAAAAAAAAAAGGTCCACCCTGCTCATTAATCCTATTATGCTAAATCAAATAAGAGGAAAAAAAACTACTTTAAGGCCTTTCACTTTCTTGTGCTTTGACTATTTTCATGTATATATATGCAGTATTTCCCCCTTCCATTGTTTGCAAACATATAGGGAGGAAAAGTCTTGCTTTCACTGAGATGTTATTTCCGCAGCAGCTATTTTGCTAAGGTTTCAGGAGAAAAATATTGTGACAGTTATATGCATATCTATTTCTATATTGCATTAAAACAGTCCTCTTAAAATAGTGAATTTCCACCAAACACTGTTGCCTATTTCTCTTTTGTTATGGTGATTTACATAGTCAGAAGCACAGTACCTTCAATTCGCCTTGCAAGACTGATCAGGAACTTGATAATTAAAGACCTACCTGGTATTGTGAGGTTTTTTTTCCCTTGCATAGTAAGTGCATATTATATGAAAAGGGTACATTGCTGATCGTAGCAGTGCAATGAGAAGCAAAGCCAAGAAGCCTGAAAATATTATATCACTCAGTAACTACCCTGTATTCCTCATTGCTGATGTCACCATAAAATAGTCTTGTTAAGAAGCCTTAAAACCAAAATGTTCCAATTAACAAAAATTATTTTATTCTTTAATAGCTCCCATGGGTATCTCAGACCAAAGTCTGCTAAGAGACTTTGCTGCTGGAGATAAAACCATTGACATTGAAGCTGCTGGTCAGGCCAAGTTAAAAGAAGGTGGCAGAGAAGAAGATGGAAGCCCAGTCAAAACTCCTCAATTAGAATTGCCTCAGGATGGAAAGGTATGGCTGACTTTCACTCCAAAATTATTTGTTCATGTAGTACGTGTCTATTTGTGGTTATTTAGTGCCTCTTACTTCTGAGCATCATACAGAACGCTATATTAAAATATTAAAGGAAAATTATCAAGGGTTTTCTGTAGGCTTAACCTAATGTAAGTATATGTGAGCAAAAGAGAATACAAACTTCTGAATGACACTGATCTAGAGTTTCTCTTATTGCTATAAATTTAATTTGAATTCCCAGTAAGCTTGCATGAGTTCTTAAAAAAATGTTTCAAAGGGTAAATAACGTTTTATTCATTTTCTTGGTTTGCTAGACTTTAAAAAAGTATACAGTAATAACATTCCACGAAGTTGTGTATGTTATGACATATGTATGTATATGTGTGTCTAATTATGATAGGTAATAGTATGGTTTTAGTAGCTATTGCAGAATTATTTCATCCTTTAAAACCTTGTATGTTGACTCAGACATAGATTTGTGTGAAAGGTGGACTACTTTGGTATGTTCCTGTTGCAACCGTTTACTTGTCTTCTTTGTTTGAGCTACTAGGGAAATAGGTCAAAAAATTAAATTTAGATCGTGTATGATTTGATGTAAAAATTTCCTTCCAAGCTGAAATCTGCTGCTCTTCTCCCTTGGAAATAATTTCTTTTTCTGGCAATTCTGCAGACCCCTCTTTCATATTTAAAGAGTAACTTTGTTTTCAAACATTTTTGCGCATTAACTGCACCCATTTGACTCCTAGAGGGACTGCTGAGTTTCTCTGTGTGGTTCATATGTTCTCACTGCATTCAAGTGTAGGAAAAAAACAAATACCAACAGTTGCAATTTTTTTGTTTGTTTGCTGGCAAGTTGGAATAATTTTGAATTAGCCTAGGAAAAAGGCACACACAGTTTCTTTATGGGAGAAAAATGGTAAAATAAATTCCCATGTTTTGACTTTGGGCTTGGTAAAATGGTGATACACCCTTGTTTTCAAAGTGACAGTATCTCTCAATTTAACCAGAAAAAAAAACCAAACCACAGTGTTCTGGGAAGTTGTTCCAGGAAGCTGTTCAGTAAGGTTTTATTACACATGCCAATTCTGTGAACAGCTTTTTTCTTCCCCCTAGCGCAGATACTTCTTTTCCTTTCTGGCTCTCTTTAAGTCTTAGAGGAAATGGTTATAAAGCCAGGAATCAAAGTGCCAGCTTGTCTTTCGTGCACTGTACTGTCCCCTGACCTTTCTGCTGAAGCTCTGAATGTCTGTCCGCTCCCATCTGTTGTAAGTGACTGTTAGAGTTCAGAAGGGCACAATTCTTTACAGCCTGAGAACGCAACATGCGTAATGGGTTCTGTTTCATACTCCACAGAAGTAAACAAATTGGCTGCTTGTGAAACACAAGAGGCTTTCTATTTTTATTTGGCATTGCTGTTGCATTAGTAGAGATACCCCTGCTTCTAAGTAAAAATTTTCACTAACTAATAATTTCTCTTTTTTCCTCCTCTTCTTGTGCCTTCAAACTTGCATTTCGTTGTGCTTTCATTTTCCACTGTGCACAGAATTTTTTTCTTCAGCTCACTCACGTACACCCGTCATCACTACCCATCCATTCCACATCATCCCATTTCACAGATCTGTCACCCGTCCCTGAGATGGACACGCTTTCAGATATTTCAGAGGAAGATCCTTTTGGGGAGCCCCTCCTTACCATTTCAGACATCTCAGAGTGCAATTCCATGAAAGAAACACCAGATCATAGTAAAAACAAAATAGCTTCACCAAATAATATCTTTGAATCCATGAAACCCCTAGCTAGTCGAGGCTGCCCTGCTGCAGAGGGAAAAATCCATACCGATGACTACAAAAGCACGGAGCTGTGTGTCTCATTCAGCATTATCAGATGCTTTTCTTTTAGTTTCCATTCGCTGCTTGATGAGGATGGTTATATTACTTTTCCCAGCCTTCCTGATGTTTGCATCTCTTTTCTCCCATCTGGCCTTCAGCACTATCTTCCTATCACCTCTCCTTCCTTCATCCCCTCTTTTCTCCTTATCTTCATGCTGCTTCTGTCTGCTTTCCAGTCTATTCCTTTTTCACTCACATTTTCCCTTCCTCTTGCTCTGTCTCTCTGCTACCTGGAGCCTAAAGCGACTTCCTTTAGTGCCTCTAATGACAATGACCTGAATGACAAAGCAGAGGAAGAGGAGGTGTGTAATTTTGTTGCTTAAGTGTTGATACTTGCATATAGCTTTTATGCTAGTTCTCCCAGAGTCTTGCTCAGTTTTGCACACTTCCTAGTATAATGATATACATGCCTGTATACACACACACACACACACACACGTGTATATCTGTATCTTTCTAACTTTTTATCATTTGTGAAAAATTGCTATTGAGGGATTTTTAGTTAATAGATAGCTGGTGGATTTTCTGCCTGAGTTCCTACAGCATGCATAACTTCATTAGTATCCACAGATACTGAGCTGCAAGTAGAGTTGCTTTGTAGTTCAAAATGTTTATAAGCACATATATCTGAAAGTGCTGTGTACTAATAGATATATTACTACTTTATACTATTTTCAAGTTGTGCTCCTTGCACTATTAGTTTGTGTTAAATGCATGTTTCCTGCATGTGTTGACGGGAATGCACGTCTCCAAAGTTGTGTTTAGATCTGGAAAGCAAAACTCCTAAAAAAACAAATTCAGAAAATTGTGAATGCTTTAAAATCAGTTCCTTTGTTATTCCAGATTTCAGCTGTTTCTGCTCTACAAGGGTGTGTGCAAAGTTGAGTCTGTCCAAGGCGCTTTTTTTGTTTGTTTTTAAGTGCTTTCATCAATCTCTAGCAGCAGTTAAGGTGGAGACCGATTTTTGTTCACTAGCTGAGATTGCAGGTTGTGTCACACTTTAATCACTGGAGTCTGAACATCCTTTGAAATAAGCAGTTAAAATTGCTGTACAGAAGCCTCAGTCACACTAAGACACTGCTCTGATCATCTGGAGTGGTTGACAAAATGCCTCCTTTCCTTACGTCTGCTGTGCATGTTACAGCAATGGTACTAGAAAAAGGTGGCTTGTGCTGACCTTCAAATGAAACAGGAAACCAAATATTACAGAATCTAAAAGGGAGAGGGCCTGTTCAATGTTACATTGAACAGTTTGTTAAACTGATTAAATCAATACCATTTACATATTAAAAACATGCTAAATACGACATGATGTCATTAAAAACACTGATCTAAGCTTAAAGCATGACTTCAAAGACTTTCTCAGTATTTCTGTAACCTAATTCAATCCATCATTTTTAACATAAAGTTGCAGAAAACAGAACCCCAGAGAAGTGAGAAATGAATAAGAATGTGGTATGTACCACATTATATGTGTGTTCTCACAGTGTCCACAATGCAACAGTCTGTGCAATAAGTAAACCCCTCTTCAAATTTATGTACTTGCACAGTGCTGACTTCTAAACACATCTTTTCCTAAGATTAGCAGTTGATATTTGTATCTGTGGAAAGACTGGGGAGTGGTTTGGTTTTAAAGACTTATGTTCCTTCAGGCATTCACAATACTCGTAGGTACCATGAAGATTAGCTGTCATTTCCCACAGAGTGAGTGCATTGCAGTTTGAGGAAGGCTATACTCACCTAAATGGGGGGATGGGGTACAAATAACTCATCCCAAGACAGCAGCATTCTCAAAATAATTAAGACTGTTTGTGAATACAGTATTTAGGTGTTTGGCTTGAATCCTAGACTCTCTTACCAGCAGAAACTCATGCATTAGATTCCATTTTGCTATCACCTTGTTGCAGAGTTTAAGGCGCTTACCATAGTAATTATGCATATCATTATTTTTTTCTTTACTCATTAAATTTCCATCTGGGAAAATACTGAAAAGTAAAGGAAGAAAGGGACATAGTGTGAAACTTCCATTTTTCATGCCACTTATGCCCAATATTACTTCAGCCATTCTACGACAATGTAGGTGAAGGAAGACCAAAGTCGCTTAATTTCAACAACATCTGGGGCGGAAACAGTAAAGGTCTGTAAATATAGCACGCTTTGCAGCATTTACAAAGAGATGAAGCCTCTATTATTCTGTAAGCATATGTTAACAGTTCCTTTTCTTGATAATTTCCCACGTGCTCACATAGGTGGAATCTGAAGAGGAGGAGGCACAGCAGAAGGTGCATGGTTGGTTTTTTACAATTAAATCTGGCTGTAGCTGCCTGCCATGTTAGCACCCTAGATTTTCTCTGGATTTAATTTGAATAGTGCCTTACCATTTTAGTTCCTTTATTTAACTGTCTGTTTCTAGGTGTCTTTTAATTTACTTGGTGGTACATTTTATGTTCATTTTGATTTATTTTTTTTGTGTGTGTGTGTGGCTTAATTTCACAGAGCAATTCCTTGAGAGTAGACGGGGAAAATATTTATGTCAGACATAGCAATTTAATGTTGGAGGTTTGTATATAATATAAGAAACACTTTCCCTTCTCACGGGCTGCCAGGCTGCATGGGATGGGAGGTCACTTGCAGGCTGTTACAGACACAGTGCATGAAGTGCATGGGGGAAAGCAGCTTGGAAATGTTGCATGTTATAATTCTAGTTTCTGAGTTTAAGTTTAAATTTTAAAAAACAAAACAAAATGAAATAAAATAAAAAAAAAACCACAAGCCCCCAAAACTACAAAAAAATCCAAATAAAAAACTCCTCAACTTGTCTGTTGAACATTAGTTTTGTGTATTTTTGCTAGATGTTTTCAAGTTGGCAACTGGGAATAATAGCCCTATTTAGATAAAGCAAGCATATGGGTCCAGTTCATAATCCTAAATGGGATTTTTATACATTGCTCTTCAATGTATGTATCTTCTGTTGAGCAAGGTTTCCAGCTTTCACCAGTTTAATCAACGTTTATCGAATACCTTATCTGAATAAATGGAGTTGGTAAAGCACAAGCAGTGATAGAATTAATGAAAAACTAATTTTGCTTCTGATGCTTTTTGATTTTAGGAGCTCTGAAAAATGTATGTGAGAATGAGATTTTTAAAGGAGATATTTAGATATGCTTCTGAAATCTTTGCCGTATTTTTTCACTTTTCAAATGGAAGTCTTGCTTCCTAAAGGTTGGTTTTCATTGATGATGAGCAACAACAAAGAGCTTTGAACAGTGTATTAATGTATAGTGCTTTGTCACTGAAGAGTAGAGATTTTTATTATAAGAATTTCCATATAGTCTGTTAATCTGGATTATTTTATCAAAGACTATCTGTAGTTATGATCAGTGTCATTTAACTTGTGGTTAATAACATAAACTAGTAACTAAAGAAATTTTACAAAATCCTACTGGTGTCTTTAATTTTATTCTTCCAGATGGGGCTATAAATAATTCCCTTTGTCACAAAAACTGTCTTTTAAAAAGTCATTGGTTTTGTTCAGTAAGAAGATGTATGGATCGCAGTAACCTGACTAATACATTTTTTGGCTTTTTGCAGCTTTTGATCACTATTGAAACTCTGCTTGTATATAACTTACTAAAGCACTGAAAGTGTGCCTTGCATAACTATGCTTTGATCCAGTCCAAGAAATGTGCCTTGTGTCGAGCCAAGACAGGTTTTAAAATGATGACACAACTGCTGCGAGCTTCAGTTGTGCAATGGAATGCCTTTGACATAGGGTTTTACTGCCTTCAGAAAATGCATACTTCAGGGGGATGTGTTTAGTGTGTCGTTTGTTAGTCCTCCATTAAAAATGAAGCATTGGTCCTGTGATAATCCAAACTCCCTGAGCTGCCAGAAGGGAAGAGCTTCTTGGTCTTCATGTGGTTATTTGATTTAAGGTGCTGCAGCTTAGCCTCCATGGGCCATCATAAAATTTAATTTGATATTCATGCTGTGGTGTTCCCTTTGGCACTTGCCTATGTAGGTGCAATTTAGGGAGAACATCTCTGGTATTGATGTACACAAAAACTGTCCTGCTTGAGTGCTGTGTCTGCTGTCAGCTTCTTAAATGTGCAGTTGGCAGATATCAGGCCTGAAGTCTTTAAATCTGACTCTTCCACTAAGTTGATACCTGCCTGACAGGCACACTGAGTAGTCCCTCTGAAGATAAGCAGGTTTCGTTGCTTGCGTATTTGGTCCTGTAGTATTGTCTTTGCAGAAGTAAGTATTTTTCATGGAGACTTTAGTATCAAGAAGGGTGCATTTTTGTACGGCCTCTTGGGTTACTGTTCTTTCTTACAGCTGCCCTCAGTAGTATTAGTTGTGCAGTATCCCAAAACACTTGCTTCTGTGCTTACAAATGTTAAATAAAAGCAAGTAACAACTGGAAATTACTGTTTCAAAGGGCTAGTAGTTTCACATTTTGGATTAAAATAGTGCTCTGTTAAATAACCATACAGAGCATTATTTTTTCATTTGCCTTAAAATATGGCAGAAACAGTGTGTGAGTGGCCCTTAGTTACAAAAACAAACCCAAAAACGTATTAGTTCCCTTATAGCTTTAAACTTCTTCATTTTAAGGCACTCCGGAGCAGAAGAGCTCTTCAGACACAATGCACTTTCCTTGGTTTTGTTTCTTTTCTTTATTTTTTTTTCCAGTTAAGTTTGCTTTTGTTGTCGTGTTTTGTCCTACTTTGTTTTACGTTGCGGGTTGCTAGGACCTGGATAAGACCCAGGACGACTTACTGAAACACCAGGCTAGCATTAGTGAGCTCAAGCGCAATTTCATGGAGTCCACACCTGAACCACGCCCAAACGAGTGGGAAAAGCGGCGTATCACACCTCTGTCCCTACAGACACAAGGGGTATGTCACTGCAGACGCTTGTTCCTACAACCCTGTACATAATAGAGTAAATGCAGTTTGTCTTTTAGATTAACGCTTTCGTTGGCTAATAGAATATTTGTTTATACTAAGTACACATTAACTTTTTACTGCTTACCATTGGACCTGACTTAAAATAACATGTGGATTTTTATTCTTCTACCAGAAATGAATTAAAATAACTGGGAAAAAAAATGAGGCAATGGCAGTATTTTCCTGTATGTTAAAGACAGCTGAAATTTCACTCTGATTTACACAGATTGGTGATGATAACTTTTCAATGACACCAGAACATCTCCCTCCTTTTTCCTCTCTTTAACCCTTCACAGGCAGCTTGTGCAAAACGCACACAGTTGTGTGCTGTTTCAGAAGGACCTTACATGATCAGGACATCTTTTATGTAATTGCTAAAATTTACTCACCTTAATCTCCAAAGTCTATAAAATAATTTAACCGACTCTTTCTCTATACTTCCTTCGTGACTGAACCTTAAAACAGCAGTTTGGAAAACTGTTTTCTACAAATAGCATCCTGAATGCTCGTGGCAAGAAAACTACCCAAATCCATTTCTCTTGCAGTTGTGAAACTTTTAGTTTTATGAGGAGTTGTTTGCTGCCTCTTTCATAGAGTAGAAAAGCAAATCAGTCTTCAAAAGTAATCAGTTTATCTTCTGTTGTTATCCTTTTCTTTCACCGTTGTTCCTACCCTTCCCTCCTAAATGTATTGTTGTCCTATCCCATTAAATTCTTAAGGATTCTCTTCAGTCCCCAGAGAGGTGAACTTTCAATTAAGCTTGCTTGATGCTGCTAAACGATTTTTGTTAATAGGCCATTATTTCAGTGAGGTACTTACGCAATGTGAACTGTATGTGCATACAGATAATACAGTCACTGACTGGATCACTTCTTTAGTGACTATTTTGTTAATTTATGGTTACTGCCAAGAAATTATTTCTTAAATTTCTGAGTAGTACCTGAATATTTCTATGCGTAGTGGTATATGCATAGGTACAAATATTGGTCAAATTTTCAAATGTCCATGACACATTGGTTCATTTAGTAGTTTTAAGTATCTTTTTGGTTAAAACAACATTTACATAAAAGTGTAACTTAGTTTTTATTACGTGGTTCTGTGTACTTTCTGTGTTGACTTCTTTATATTAAAGTTGAAGGCCGTCCAAGTTCTTTTATATCTATATTTTTTCCCCTCATCTAGTATGTTCTGTCACTTTCAGATGGCTTGGTTTTATGTTCATGTATAGTGTGTGTCTGTCTCATTGCTTACTGATTTACACTGGTTTTGTAAAATGAAAACCAAATAGAAAAGAGGAGACCACATTTTCCAAGTGCAAACGCTGCCTGGGAAGGAGAAGCAATGGACTGCAATGCCACGGATTGCTGGAGCAAAACCAGAGGAAACTGATAAGGTGGCTGCCCTGAAACCTACTGCCTTTCTGCTGTATCTGCTGTGGGCTAGCTTGGGCACTTCTTTCTTTTGCTTTTTTATTCCCTGATGGAGATAATTTTTAAAACAGTAGTGAAAGGAGAAGGTTCAGTTGAAATCTAAGAGATATATATACACACATACATATATATGAATGCCAGCAACATTCTGCTAGCTGTGAAGTTCTGAATGGCTACTATTTGAAAAGAAGCATTTTTTTACTAGAAAATTACTGTATTTTATGTGACTAGGATGACGGCAAAATATACATTTCTATTCCAGATGGAAATAGTTGTTTGCAGTTATTTTACACTTCACACAAGTACTTTGTATTTTACATGTTCACTATAATAATTATTCAGAGCAATAATGCTGTAGAAGCAACTTCATTTCAAAGGCAGCCTGGTTCTGAGTTCCTCCATGTTTCTGAACCTCTCTTTTCATCCAGGAAAGGAGGGAAGTTTTGTCCCCCATAAGCTTGTTTAACATCTGTGCAATGACAAGCACTATATAACCAGTAAGACCACTCGCAGTGTGATAGCAATGATGGGTAGCAATAGCGATGTTGTTTTTTTACATCACTTTTGGACTGTTTTCCTCCACCTAGAAACTGGGACCAAAGTAGGTTAATGTAAAGCTGTCAGTCCTACTTCAGTAACTTATATATATACAGTGTTTGGGAAACAGCGCATTTCCATCCTGAATAATTTGTTGATGGATGGGAAGGATCCAGATTGGAAGTCTGTGTTTAAATGTTTTGTTACCCCCAGTTTATAAACTTGCTGGTATTAGTAGACTAACACATTACTCAGTCCTATTCTTGGACTGTGTTTTCTTCCCTGTCTTTTAGGACAGTGGGACAATAGATGAGAATAAAGCAGGGATGCTGCTAATATTCTTTCTTTTCTTCCTTCTTTTGCTCCAGTGAAAATACTTGCATATAAGTAATTTTCTGTGTATGAGAAATGTTATTTGGGTTACATCTCATTTGTGCCACTATACTTCTGTATCACCATACTCCCACAAATGCACAGCATCTGTGACTTAATTATAACAGAAACTGACACATTGATATGTATGTCATAAATATGTGAATTTTTTTTTCCTAATCAATTGCCCACCCCCCCATGCTGCTTGGAAACAGTATTTCATGTTAGTGTATATGGCTATGTACCAGAAGGAATATGCCAGGAATTTAAACATCTTCTCAGGCTGATACATTATTGTAACTACAGTAATTTGATGAAGAGTGCCAATCCTATCTAGACATTAATTATTTTTTACTAAATGCCTCACTAGGGAACAGGGGTGATGTTATCAAGCAAATTGTGCTATTGGGGTTTTCCTTTTAATAAATTAGAAGACCTACAAAACTGAAGATGTAAAATGCAAGAAGATGGGTGGTGAGGAACGCATTGCCCTGATGAACATTGAATGTTGCATGAGAGCAGATCTAGTAACTTTCATTCACATTAAATTTTCTTAGCCACCTTTGAAATATACTTCAAATTTTATTGTAGAGAAAAAAATATAGGGGTTCTTTTTATTTTCCTTCTCTGTTTTTCTGCATGCCATGTGTGTGTTGTAGTATATGCACAGTAGCATGGCGTAACTTCTGTCAGTTCAGCTCACGCAGAGTACACACAGACTGCAGTTGTCTGCATGGCACCATGGCTTTCTTCTGGCCTCTGCTTCTGCCCTGATTCTCTGTAGCACCATTTTCTAAGGCAGAAATGTATCTTACTGAATGTTGTCAAAATGTGTGTTATGTCCATGTTAGGTATTTGTTACTTTACTGGCTTTTTATTTTCTCTGTTTGTACTTTTAAGTTAACACCAGAGCTTATGGAAGGAAAACTGGAATAAAGAACTTTAGCGTCTTCAGTGCCTTGTACCCACATAAATTTAAAAAATTTGCTTTACCATACAGATTTATAGATTCTACAGAAACTAGACTGGACTATGAATGTAATCTATGCTTTAAAGCAGAGTCCTCTTTTTACGTAAGTTTTCATAAAACAAGTTTTCCCAGTAGAATGGGAAATGCTTTTTGAAAACAGATTCCTTAATAGAAGGAAGTTTGCTTAGGTTATTTAAGCATTTGAAAAACATATCTATAATGTATTATAAAGAAAGCCTCATTTCAGCTTTGTGGGTATGTACTGTTCAAAGCAAATGTATTTGACTACTCTGAAGCTCTGAGCCCGTTAGAAGGTGTTAAAAATGGATTTTTAAAAATGAAAAACCCCAATACTAACAACAGAATTACTGCCTAAGTAAACTGTTCTGTGTGAGAAATCCATGGAAATGTTCATATTTTTAATAGTGATCGTGTGATATGCATGGTGGAGTGATGTGCGTTGTGGTGACAGCAATGTTTTGTCCTGTTTGTCCTCATTTCACCTTACAGGGAGCCCAAGCCCCCTGTGCTCCTACAGCATCTCCCAGCCGAATCCTTTTCTGTCGCCTGTCTCTTTTCAAACCTTTCCTTTGTAGGTCGCTGTCGCTCCGTCCGTCACTGTTTAATTCTTTCCTTTCCCTTTTCTAACTCGTCTAGAGCCTAGAAGAGGAGATCACGTCCATTTTGTTTAGTAAGGAGGGCTTTTGCGCGGGCCCGAGAGGGCCCTTCGCCGCTGCCAGCGTGGGGCCAGCAGAGGGCGCTGCGGGGGAAGAGACCGCCGCCTCGGCCGCGCCGCCGCCCCAGGTGCTCCCCCTCCCACCC
>NW_010179067.1:0-8636 GCF_000695765.1 Mesitornis unicolor
GTTCTGTGATTCTGTGATTCTGTGAAAAGCTCTGTGTGTCGTGATAAAATACTTAAACTTAGGCATAGAGTGATGCTTTCCCCCCAATTGCCCTTTAGTTTGACAAGTAGTCTACACTTAAATGGTGGTCATGAAATGCAACACATAAAGAGTCATTGCCATATCTGTCGTAGCACTCTAAATGTGAAAGTCCTCATTTTTCAATTGTGTTGAGTGAGAGACAGAGTCTTCCTTGGAGATCTTCCTGGCAGACATTTCCCTGACTTAGTTCTGGTGGTACCCAGAAAAAGCTCCAAGGCAAAAGGGACAAGTTGGTAGTGATGACACCGGAGCAGAATTAATGAAGCAAAGTTTGATGATGGTGTATTAAAGAGATGGAATATTCTGGGGTGTTTGCAAATGAGCTTTTGAGACAGAGCATTGCAATTAGGATCTCTTAAAAGAAGATGCTTCCAATTCATTGCATACAGTTAACATAGTTGTGTGTACTGAATCCCTCCACCACTGTCAGTCTGTAATACATCCTCCCTTTAGAGAAACTTGAATTACTTTTCAAATGGCTTACCCAATTTCAGATGAAAATTGTGTTTCAGACAATAGCACAGCAGTGTCTCCAGGCTGAGACTTGTTCTCTTCTATGTAGAAAATTAATGACTTGTTTTGTTCAAACACTTTCTGTCTTCTCCCCATGCTGATAAACTATGCTGAGTTATATTTAATGGTAAAAAAGCTTCAGCAGCTGAAGCCAGGCTCAGGGTGAACTATCTCCCCATTTAGAAAACAGAACATCTGTCTTTCAATTGAGATACAAAATGAGAGGCCCTGACCAGCTATGGTTGTTGTAGACTGGCTCTACCTGAGAAAACAATGGTCCATTTGCTTGCCTTTGGCCTGAAATTCCTGTTGCAGATTCAAAATGGCCAAGTGCTTTACTTCTTTTCCAGAGCTCTTGTGTACTGTTTGTAGGTTTGTTAAAACAGCTGCTGTCTGCTGCAAAGGCAAATGCATTTTGATGGTGGATGGAGATCAGCTTAGAATGAGAAAATGCAGAAAGACGGTGCTGTCAGAAAGGGACTATAGTGTCATTGTTTTACCATATGTCAGAAACATTAAGATTGGTACCAAACTCTTCCAGCTGGATAAATGAGGCGGATGTGTCAGTTGTTCAAGGGAAAAGATGGATCTTCAGGAGAGAACATTTTTTCTAGTTTCAGAGGAAAAGTAGATTTGCTAGCTTTGGTGATATCATGCATCTTATTACCGAGACCATTTGGAAAGCTGAGGAAGGCAAGACTCATTATATGGACTTTGGAGGTATCCTATCTTCAAAAAAAAGCCTATCAAATCTAGCTTTTCAGAAGAGCTCCTTTTTAGCTATTTCAATAAGTGCATAGATTTCCAGGGGTGTTGCAGGTTCACAAGAGCTGAAGACCATTCAATTGCATCCTTAGCACCTTCGAGAATTGATCCCAAATACAAACTATGTCTTTTTTAAATGCTTTATTACTGAGAGGCACAAATGTCTTGGTGAATAAAGAGGTCAAGTGGTTTTGCTTCTCCTTGTGCACAAGGCTATCCATTCCTCCCTGAGGAAAGGGAGGGACTGCCTATGAACTTGACTGTCTCTGAGCTACTTGAGATAATTGTGGTACAACTGGTTTGATTTGGAAACGGAATTAGAGTGTTCTTTTTTGCTCTTCTAATTAATCAGTGTTGAATGTCTATATTTGCAGCACTTTCAATTAGTTCTCTACAGTTCGGCCCTCACCCAATCTATTAAAGTCTGGGATTGTGTTTGGAGTGAAAGTGCTCTACAGATGCAAAGCTCTCAGCTAAATTACTTCTCTCCAAAGTTACATTTCAGGAGTCGAGTAAAGCAAAGAACAAATCTTGCCAGAATTCGTTAATTTAAGTCCAATTGTTCGCTTCCTCCCTTCAAACCATGCAAAGAGTCAAGCAAGACGTGCACTGTCTGTGATGTTTCTGTTTGATGTTCAAGTTCTTTTTATTCCCCCTTTGGCAAGACCAAAGGGAGTCTACAGTAGAGTTTTAAATAGACAAAGTCAAATTAGTGTAAATTTTTTAAAAAAACAAACCTTGAACTAAATAAAAACTCCAAACCCTTCTGCCAGCTGTTCAAGCAGTAAAATGTGCAATTCTAAGACAGTTTAAAGTAAGTACAAGCCAAACCCAGAAAAGTTCAAAAGAAGTTTGTGGAAAAAAACAGCAAGGAAAGCAAAGGCAGTGGAGACAGAGTCCTTGGTAAGGAGGTGGGGATTAAAACGTGCTCAGTGCAGTCACAACTATGGAAACACAGCTGAATAAAGGATGTTGGTGTCTTCACCTGCCCCTATACAGCAGCAATTTTTACTCAAATCTTGACGGTCAGCCTCCCTGCTCAAAACGTGTATCAGGTAGACTTGTTGACATGATTCTTAATGGCAATACTATTCTCAAAGTCTGTCTTCTCCCCCTTTTTCTCTTTAGCTGAAATTTTTGCATCATATAAGTGAAGAATTTGAAACGGATTATATATCTGAAAAATCAGTCTCTCTAGCTATGACACCTGGGCTGAGGAGATAGGAGCAAATTAGTCAGTTGTTAAAGCTATTATTGCTCATTTTGACCAGATTTTTCTGGTTCAGGACTATTGTTTAAAGTACATAAGAGCATTTGTCCTTTCATGTATATACTTAGTACCATCAATAAGAGGAGATATTTATAGGAGTGGATGAGTCTCTCCAGTCTCAAGGCAATATTTCACAGTGGAGACCTTGGAACAAAAGTTTGCGAACTTTGTAACTCACAGCCCTCCCTTTCAGTTTCAGGAAGCCACTTTCCCTTGCATTTTGAAACTTGTGACCCAAGTTTTGAAGTTTTCCATTAAGAGAGCTTCCTCTCGTGTTTTCAGTAAGTCTTTGGTAAGTTGGAGGCATTTGAAGACAAAAGAGTGTATTCTGTAAAACCTCAAAGTTAAGAGAGAACATGTTTTGACCAGAGAGGGTGCTATAGACTCCATTTTTTAACGTAACTTCCTTGCCAAAGTCCATGTTTCCTATACATCCCAATGCTGTATTTTCCTGAGGATGTTGTGTCAGAAAGCCATTCTAGCACTGGCATCTCAAGCAAATTGCAGGGCTCGTGCTGGACTGTGGGAGGATTTCTTCTTGTCACTACACATATGACAATGCTTCCCATTCAATGCAGCTCAAAGTGAGTACACTTGGATGACTGTGTATCGTGTCCTTTTCTGCTGGTTAAGCAGAAAAATTAATTAAATGTCCATATGCATGAAAATGTTTGTTATAGGAAGTGCCATAGCTCTGAGGAACGCAATGCTGGCCTTGTTGTTTAAAGTCATGAAAGGAGAAGAGAGAGGGAAAATGAAAACACTTCTTTCTTTTGCCTTCATTGGAAACTATTCTGCAATGGGAAAATACAAAAACTGCCCAACACAAACAGTTACTTCTTAACAGAGGCATTTTTCAATCATCGTTCACTTCAGAGTTCTGGCTGTTCTGAGGTGGATTTTGTAGTTTTCAAAGTTCAGTTACTATGGAAGAGTCTAGAAACCAGGGAGCAGGCTTGACAGCTTCCTGGGAATTTTATTTTAGTGTGTTTATTTTTCAAGGAGGTGTTCTTGGTTATCAGCAGGAAAAACAGCTTTTCATTAAGGGTGCTTGACCGTAGCCCTGAGCCACAATGGATGTTCAAAGAATTGAATGAGTTTCCCAGCACATCTGCGAGCTGCAAGGGAGGCGTGTTCAGGCTCTCACGCTGAAACCTCTGATTAAAGCAAACTCTACGCAAAAGGAAAATGCAGCCTCCTTTTGTGAAGAGCAATTCCATGCACTGTTAGGTAAATTGTTAGGTGAGCACTTACTACAGGGATGGAGATGGCAAGGGAAGGGGCACATAAGCACTGCAGCAGAAGTGAAGAAGCTTCTTGAAGGTTAATGGTGAATAAAAGACTACAAATGTCAGGTATATTTGTGCAGTTCCTGTTGGTCATCCGAACCCTTAATGAAGGTTTTGTTATCTCACCTGTGTTCCTGCCTCTCTTTACAGGGGCAATGTTTAGAGAGTAGAAGTGAGGTGAATTGATGTACCACAATTGAGAGCAAGGGAATCTTTCCTGGGAAAGACCTTTCTGGAAACAATCATAAGGGTGATCCCTCCAAGGCTCTTGTTTTCATGTTCGTATCAGGAATACACACTGGGAATACGAAGGGCCTTTGGTCTCACATCTGATCTGACAGGTCTTCTTGAGTCATAGTAATGACATAAATACTGCTTATGCTGCATGAACTGCTCTGCCCCTCTTAGGGAGGTGGAAAGTGTTCAGTAAATGCCTGGATCTCTTTCCTGGGGAAACCTCCATATTTTCCAACTTCAAATCAGAGAAAGGAGGTGGCAAATGTAGTCCTACTTGTGATAGAGCAGGAAAAGAAAGACAGAGGGAGACATCTGGGACCTCATATAGTTTCTCTACTTTAAACCAGGACAGCTACTAACTGCATGGTCCTTATTCCACCATCCTACCCCAGAGGAGAAAGGCAATCCTGCCAGGATGGTGATACAGAGGGTGCCAGGGTGAGGTGATGGCTGGAAGGTACCAGTGTGAGACAGAAAGGATAAAAATAAGTGGGCGGAGAACAAGAAAAGAAGCAGTGGTGTGGATTGACCTGCTAGTTCTCATCAGCTTCTGAAGAGAAAGCTTATTAGTAGGTGGAAACTCTGTGATGTACAGTGAGAACACAGGGCGTAAGTCTCACCAAGGGCCTTGCCTCTCTGTAAGTCCAGAGGGAACTGATTGGTACTGAGGGCAGTGTCTGAGCTTTGTTTTGATCATGGATATTGCTACTCCGTGTCCTAGAAAATTGTAGCATTACTGCTACTTAGCTAATTGTCTGTAGGGCAGTGTAAAAGGGATTATGGTGAAACTAAATGGCTCACAAAGTTGGCATGAGTAAAAAATGCTTCTATAAATGCCATTTTTACATCAATTTTACAGCGTTTCTAAGAGGAATCTTGACAGCATTTTGCTTGCTTTATGTAGGCCTTGTACATGTCCTACCCATTCCTGAAATGCACCAGGGTGCTGAGTTGCATGCTGAGAAACAATTTTTCCAATGAGAGATTCTTAAGTACATTTTCTCCTGCAGAATCCACAGCAAGAAACAGGACTGGTGCAAACTGGAAAATAAGTTTTGCTGCCTTATTTCTGCATTTTCACGCACCTAACAACCACCTTTGTAAATAAGACCTGTGAGATTCTGTTCTTTTGGGCAGCCGTTCAGGAAGGATTTTCCCCTCAAAAATACCCCACTGGCTTCTCTACCTTTCTGATTGCTGGGTGGAATGGTTTTCCTTTGAAGCCGAGATGGTGAAGTTGGACAAAGGTTTATGAACACCAAGCAAACAAAAAAGCTGTAATGAAGGAATAAAGGTGAGGACAAGATACTAATCTGAATTTTTGCTTTATGAGTAGTCTGTGAATTTCTTCTAAGTTGTGATTTGGCCTCCTCGCTCTCAAATATTGTGGCAGCACAAGGACCTTGTGGTCCGCAGCACGTGAGAAAATTCCTACCCCTAGCTAAGTGCATATGTGTGTGAAAGAATAGATGTGCCAGGTTTGGTGCATTTTCCTTGTTCTTTTCCCCAAGGAACACTGTCTTGCTGACATTATAAACAAGCAGACACTGCATGTGTACAAAACAGGGAAGAAACGAAAACAAGATGTTAAAAAGAATAATGTAATGAGAATTTTCTGCTTTACAGTGGTATTAACAGTATGTTCCTGTCTCTGACTTTTAAGTGGGGCTGAAGTGCTTTATCTTGGATCAGTGAATATTGTTTAGAATGGCTGTGTGATGTTTTGTTCTATGAAATTTCTGAACTTGCCATATCTGAGCATACATCATGTGAATGGGATGAATAACTCTTATTCTTTCTGAAAATTATTTAATGGTTGTTTATGAGGTTACCTGTCCTTACCAATGATTACTTGGACAAATAAAAGACAGTTGTTCTACCTCTTCCCTCACCTTCTTCCTCCAAAAAAAAGTACTCGAAAAAAATAAATCACTGGGAAAGAACCAGCTAATCCTTTTAGGGATTAGATAAAAATTTAGGCATTTGTTTATACACCTTTTATATAGTTCAGAAAATTATTTTATACATGAAATGTCATTATTTTATCTACATCATCTTTCCAGATTTCACTTTGTCATAAATGAATCCAAATACAGCAAAGGATACTCTAGACTAAAGCCTTTGTTTCCCCAAACTTTGGATGGACCCTGTACAGGAAGGTTTTGCTGTGCAGTGTTCCCACACAGGCAGGTGGGAGCTGGTTCTGGCAGAGTTTCGAGTATCTTGGGCTCAAGTTCACTCTGGGATGAAGGCTGTGTAGTTTTATTGGTGGCAAAACTCTCAGCACAGCCAGTTATCCTGGGTGCAACACTGTACTAACACAGTTTCGGGACCAGAGGTGACTTGTGGATGGCTAGTTCATGACACAGACATTGCTTCTTTACAGGTAAGGGGATCCAGTGGCAATGAGGCTGCCTCATGTTCCAATATTCAGAGGACTCAAGACTTAAATGTGTTGGTACACACAACCCACCAGTGAATGTCATTGAAAGGAACAAGTCATGTATAAATTGGTTAGACTCATCATGCCGATGGTGTTGTCCAAAAGGGAGATCTTTACAACCTGCCTCTGGAGCACAGCAACTTAGTCTTGTTTTCAAGTTGCCCTGGCATTTCATGAAGGCTCCAGACTGCAACATAGTGCTTCACATTGGTAGGAAGAAGAGTTCTGTTAGATTTTTCCTCTTTCTCTTCTGAAGCTGTTGCATAAAGTGAAAATGAGACCTGCAGCAACTTTCACTCTAAGGCCAGAACCTGTTGTGTTAGACTCTGGAAGGCTACTGCACTGTGTGCTGTGAGAGATTCATCAGGCATTGCCATAGCCTCCGCTTTGTGGCATGTGGACTTACTGGAGAATGTTTTTCAGATATATTAATTGATCAGAGTTAATTTATAGGCTGCAAGATGGCTCTTGTCTTCCCTGGGTGGTACAACCTTTTGTTTCTGATACCATTGCCTTTTGAACCTCTGAGCTATGCTAGCTTTCTCCTTTAAGGAAAGGGAACAAGGAAAATACTCTTCTGGGTGAATAGCCTTAATGAGAGAAATATTTTGATGCCAGAAGACACATATCATGCTGCTATTTCATTGCCCTGAGTGATTCCTTACACTCCTTCACAGGAGCCATCAGCATTTTCAAACTTTTGACTGTTCCACATCAAGATGATCCCCACTGTAAGTCTTATATAAGCCTGTCACTCTAAGCCCCCATCCCACGGTAGTTGCTGCTTCCTTCTTTTCTAGAGGTCTTGCCATATTCAGATGCTCATCAAACATGTTTCCAAACTTCCACCCACTTCTGTGCCGCATGCCAGCGATTCTACAGCTCATTGCTCTTCCCTGCTTGGCTTTGCAATCAGGTGTGTTCTCTAGGAAAAGAGAGGGAAGAGAAGCGGACTGGGGCTTTGTGGAAAAACTTGTTTGCTCTTGTTTGCAACATTTTGCTAACCTGAGCCCTGGCAGCAAGAGCAGAACACCTTTGTGCAGTCACCTGCTTTGCTTGTGCTTTGAATCAAACCTGATTTAATACCCCTCTGTGGGCATCTTGGACTTTGATTTAAGATGTAACTGGAAGTGTGTGCTCACTGTGCCACACATGGGGGACATAGCTGTCAACATCCTTCTACTGCTAGGAATTTAGGTGCAATCCAGCAACACTAAGATCACCACTCTCTTTCTCTGGAATTGAAGTAACCAACATCCCTTCCATGCAGAAGAAACCACTTCTCGTCTTTCGCAGAGCCAGGAGCTAAAGCCATGAATCACAAGCACTACTGCATTGAATGTACAGGTTACACAGCAATTCGTGTCCCCTGGGATCTGCACCACTGTATCCAACATTGAAGTCTGAAAGCAAAGCCTGAACTTTATATTTTAAGTCTGCATTTTCCCACTCAGGTTTCCACACTGTTGGTAGTGTGGCCTAGCCATTAATGTGGCTACAGCCAGGTGTGTTGTGGGGACTGGTACTGTTACATCTAGATGCTGGAGCTCATTCTTATGCAATTTATGTACAGCAGCCTCTTTCATCTTTGCCCTTAACTTCTGTTTGCTCAATCTAAGCAGCACGTAGGCAAATAACATTTTGCATTTAAAAGAGTTTAAATTTGTAGCTGTTTTCAAAGTACACACCGAGGCTAATGAATAGTCACTTCATTCTCTAGGATGCACAGGAACAACTGACTAAAATTAGCATTAATTAACTGAATTACAGTAGCACCAAGAGGCTTCAACTGAACTTGGGGTCTTGCTGCAGTAGGTTTAGGATGACTATGCTGTGTGAAGCTAGTACAGGTTGGTGTACTTGCCATTATAACCTCAGGGAGAGGTGATCAAGGAGTGACTTCCTTCTTGATGTGCTACAGCTGAAGTTGCATACCTGGTGGACAGCAGTGGGAAGCAGTGGATCCTCATTGCTGCTGAGTTCACTTTGCTTCCTGTTTGAATGGGAATAATAACCCCATGCAGTGCTACAGGCTTTG
>NW_010179068.1:0-11932 GCF_000695765.1 Mesitornis unicolor
GAGTGTTCAGCATCGGCCGCTACCAGGTGACGGTGGACGAGGTGCTGGCGGAAGGTAAGAGGCCGGTGCCTTTGGCAGAGCGCTCTGCCTTTGCTTTTTTACCCTCACAAAGCTGGAAGGGGAGGCTTTGGCCTTTCCCTTGCACTCCTCTATCCCTGGCTCCCCGAATGTTTCATTGTCCTTGGCGGACTTGCAATCCAGTGGCATCTGCAAGCTGACATTTCTGGTTTTCCTATGTGTAAGCCTGGTGTGGGTTTGCTGTGTTTGGTTTGGTTTTGGGGTTTGGTTTTTTTTTTTAATGCTTTCAAAATTCAGGGGATTTCAGAAGTCTGTTGTTTCCTACCTTCCCTAAACTGGAAGAAAAAACCCACAACAAACCAAACCAAAATTGTCAAATATTTTGGTGCAGAATAAGGTGCTGTAAATAAAGCAAGCGGTGGTCTTCACTCTTAACTTTCTTCAGCTGGTTGCCTCCTTTCCTACCTTAAGCAGAAAGGAGTAAAACACTGGAGATATGTCATGCACCTAGGTAGGTTGAGCAGAGGTAGCTGTGATCAGGGATGAGAAATTTCTGTTTGTGTGGGGTTTCTGCAGGGGAAGCAGTAATCCCAGTTACATTTTTTTTCCCCCTAAAATAATAAAAGAACTAAAACTGAACAGTGGGGATTATAAAACTCTTTACGTGTGCAGTCCTTGCAGTGCAGCAAGCTGCTGGTGGTAATTTTGTAATTTTAACCAGCACTGCTGCTTTAACTGTCCTTTTACATTTCATTTGTTTGGGCTGTAAGGAACTCTGTGCATGGCTCTGGCTGGTAACCTTAGCCTCGACCTTCAGGGAGATGTTGGCCTCCTTAGACCTGCTCCTGGTCTGTCTCCTGTGCAGCATCCTTTACATTTTCAGTCAAAACAGTGCTTTGTTTTGATCTTGTAATTGCGAAGGAGAGGGTAGCTGCTGTATGAGAGCTGAGTGGGAGGACCCGTGTTGGCTTTTACAGAGAGAGCCCTAAAATGGAAAAGGGACTCTGTGTACGCTGTGTGCCTTCAGGTTTGTAAAAAGTCACCGCCGTGTACAAGAAAATAGATCTGTGACCATCTTTCAGATATGGTTCCTGATCTATTCGGCTGCATGCTGAGCTGAGAGGAGCACCAAAACCAATCCTTCAGCTAGTAGCTATAGTGATTTTTTCCCCCTGACTTGATATTTGCAATATAGCTTTGCCTTGGCTGATATTTCCAAGGCCCTTTTGGCCCTCAGAGCCGAGGAACAATATTAGCTAAACCTGAGAAGCTGTCACAGGTTTTTTTTTTTGATGCAGACTGGCCTCATCCTGGTAACACGGGAAAACAGAGGCTTTTTTTGCTGATGAATAATCTGTTGGCAGGTTCTGCCCTGGTGCTGACAGCACTGGGAAATGAGCCTGTGTGTCACCGGGCTCCTTCCTGCTCGCCAGGCCCGAGCTGCAGCCGCCAAAGGTGCGAGGTGGTCACAGATTGTGTGGGAGCAGCGCCTGCGCTCCCCTCTGCACCTTGCTGTCCTGGAGGATCCCCTCCTTGAGAGGGCTTTTCCCTGCGACTCCTGGCTTCTTGGCTGGCCTGTGGGATGGAGCACGGCCTAGGGTTGGCTCCAACTCTTATATCCACATGCGTAGGCCAAGTGAGGTGCAGCAGGCCGGTAAAATAGGTGCTGTGTTCTCTTCCTGCCCACACAGGAAGGCGAAAGGAAGTTATTTTGGTGAAATGTGCCATGCAGGTGTTTTCCTTGCAGTTAGACCCTTGGCGTGGGCAATCCGACGTCCCTCTGTGTGGTGAGTGAAGTGTCTGAGGGGACGAGAGCAAGGTGGCTTTGTGGGCTGGCAGGTTGTCACCCTTTGCTGGGAACGGAGAGGTGAAAATGCTCTTGCCTTGACTGGAAGTGTGGGTCATTTGGGGAGGCAGCGTGGGTCAGAAGTGCTGTGTTTTTGCATATTTCTGGCCTTTTGGTGTAGCTGCGTTTGCTGCCCGGGCGCTGGTAAACAGCATTTTCTGACTGACTCAGCTGGAGACCTGGGGAGCTCTCCCCTGCACTACTGACGTCTGAAGCCTCCACTGGAAAACTTTTTGTCTTTGCCATGGTTTTTGGTTGTTCAGCAGTGTTGAAAAGGCAACTCGTGAAGTCTTGGCTATTCCTGCTAAAAGGAAAAGTCCCCTGGGAAGCACTTTGAAGGGGGAGTATCCTGTCTGGGAAGGAAACATCTCTCATCCCCGTTGCTTTAGGAGGCAGAGGAGAGGCCTGTGCTTTGGTGCAGCATGTGAAGCTTAGAAAAGGAATGAGATGTAAAAGTGACTTGAATGAGCGAGTCTCTGAAATGATGGATGGAGTGGGGGAGACTTGAGTTGCAAGGAACTGGTTGAACCAGAACTTTTGCAATGAAAAGTGCTGGGATTTACCTTTGTCTGTCAAAGCTGTGACTGGTCACCCTCAATTCTGCTGAGCAACCCTGCTGAAAATGCCCGCTCCCTGGCCCGGGATGGGAGTCGGTGCTGCAGGCCCCGTGAGGTGTGCCAGATGGCAGATGTCTCCACACGCTCGCGGTCTCTTGCGTAGATCCCCCAAAATATCTGCTGTGGTTAGGTGCACCCTCCATCTCCTTAAAAATAGTTGTCTGGATACCGGCTTTCCTGGGTGGGGAGGAGCATTCCTTCCTTTGGGAAGGAAATAATACAGAAGGAACTCGAATGGTTGGTGGTGAATCAGTGTTTTTCTACCAACAGCCTATTGCGATAGGTGATTCTTAGTTGAGTTGTTGTAATCATCCTGCTCTAATCCACATAATAGCACAAATAATCACTTGAAAAATTCCCCTCGAAGTTTGCACGAGGATTAAGTGCTGTGGGAGGTCAGCACCGGAGGGTTACAGTTGTAGTGCCCCAGTATGGGCTGAGGGTGTTGTTACTGGTTTTAAGGTGTTTCAGGGAGCTGAGGTGTATGAGCAGGAGGTGTTGGAGTGTGTGGGCGAGCCAGGCTACTGTCCTGCTGTTTTGTTTGTGAAAAGAAACCAAAACAGCATGGTCAATTTGGATCCTGCTTTTTGTTTCTTCTGCCTGTGTGTAGGGGGGGGAAATAAACCCAGCAACTCACCCCAAAACCCCGCACCGAAGCTATAAGGTGTCTCTGTGATGAGGGCCAGAGCAGCAGAAACACTTAGAAGGATCTTGCCAGAAATCATAAGGAGTTCATGGGATGTGTGTGAGTGTCCCAGTGCCCCAGCCAGCTGGTTTTTGGGGGATGTGTTTTGTGTTACTCTGTACCTGCCAGGTTGTAAGAGAGTGCTGAATTGATCCAAGGTACCCAAGTGCTGATGGGGCGCATGTTTGAGGTAGCATTTTGTTTGTTTTGGTCTACTTGTAGCAAAAGACTCAGGCCGTGTTTCTTCAGCTCTGAGAAAAGTTGCTCTTTCAATTGGGGTTTTTCTGAGTGCTGCTTGTAGCATTTTCCCCTTAAAATCTGCAAGTTGGAGGATTTGGGTTTAATAATTGTCAGATATTTCACTGATTTTGTTTTGTTTTTGTTTTCTTTTTTTTTTTAGATACATGCCCATGTGAGTGCTGCTACCTAATTTATATTGCAGAGCATTTAATGGTAGACATTATAAACCAAAGTCAGGTTCAGTTTGCCAGCTATATTTTTCACTCAGTTTTGAAAAAACAGATATTCAGGATTCATTGTGGTTTTCTTTAGCAGATTTGCAGGCCAAGGTGTGTATGAAGAGCTTGGTAAGGCTGTGGATGCCCAAACTGTGCCTGAGTGGAAGATGCCCCCTTGAGCTCCCTAAATGAGCACATGGGCCAATTGCAGAGGGCGGCTGCTGGCCCCTGCCTGGTTTACCCTCGCTGCTATCTTTCCCTGCAGCATGCAGCACCATAACCTGAAGTCGCTAAAATCACACGTGAGCTTCCTCCGAAATAAGTTCGCTTTAAAATAAGCCCCATCCGAGGTAATTTGCAGATCTACGTGATCCTCAACCCAGTTCCAGTGCGGTGGGGTTCAAGACAGCCCTTTGAAGTGTGCTTTGTCGGTTATTGCCTCCCAGCTTCTGCCGAGTGCCCGCTGCTGAGCAGCTGACCAGTGACATTTGGATTAGGAATTAAACCGTTTCTCCTCTTGGAATGGGACATGTGATTTTAATTTATTTATTTTTTTTCCCCCCATTGCTTTTCCTGTGTACCCTGGGAGGCAGGACGTGTCTGCTCTGCTCCGCGCTGCTAGGTAGGATATTGGCTTCTCTGTGTGTAAGCGGTTTTCTTCTGCGTGTAGAAGGCTGGCAAACTGGTGAAGAATCCCAAGCGAGTTAATGGGTAAATGTCGAGGTATCCAAGCGCTTTGGTGCTTTTAGCACAGATTTTGCTGGGGCAAAGCGTGTGCCGTGTCCTGTTTTCAGGAAGGAAAGGAAAGTGTTAGTGGATTTAACCATGTAAGAAGTTGTATAGCCCAGGACTTGTGTTATTTAGCCTTGCTTGGAAGTTTTATGCAACCCATGAGAATGGGTCTGGGATGGTACGCGGGGGTGGCAAGTTTCTTACGTAAGTATATTAGCTAAAAGCATAGTTAATGGCAGCATTGGCCCAGCGCGGTCATGGAGGGACGAGTTTTGCGCAGTCATCTTTCCAGAAAGAGCCTGCCATGTCAAAACAAAATGCTTCCTAATTCGAGCAGTCCTGCAGCAGCCTCGTGAAGTTGACAGTTATTTTCTTATGGTATAAGAAAGCTTAGTTTTGGGATTGTGGCTGAGAAAACGACAAGATTTAATTATTCACCTCGAGTCTTGCGGAAGAGTTGTAGTGGTTATTATAGGAACAGGTTACTAACCTCTGGTTGCAACACCAGCGATGGCATTTTGGATCCAAGGTGGACGTGTGCTGCCATAAAGTAGTTACTGTGTTGGGAGTCTTCTCCCCTTTGTCCAGGAGCTCGTCAGGCGTTGAAGCGAGCAGGTGGTGAGTTATAAATGTGCTGCAGATGGGCTGGAATCCACTCTGGGTTTAGCACTTGCTGCCTTCCAAGCTCACCCACCTGCATTTATCACAGCTAACGAGGGGTCAGAGCTGCCTGGGTGCTGCACGCTTGCACTGACTGGAAGCTGCTTCCTTTGAAGGTGACTTTTTTTCCGTGAAAACACCGATTTGGACAGATTGTGGCTCTGCTCCTTGGAACAGCAGTTTGCCAGCTGCAGGACTTGCTGCTGCTCCTCTGGAAAGTCACAACCAATTCGCCTTCATTTGTAGTGAGCGTTTACTTGTGTCTCACATGTGGAAGGAGACAAGAAGTCTCTGAGGAGAACCATGCCATGAGTAAACTGTTTATGGAGGAGTTCTCTTGATAACGAGAGGTATCTGAAGAAGTAAGTTTCCCAGGAAAGGATGCTGCCTTTTCTTGGGTGGGGAGAAGCACAGGATGTCCTTGTGGCGGTATCATATTGGAAACAGCATCACAGAAACATTCCCCCTTCAATCAGTTGCTGGCCGCTGTACTTTTTTTGAACATAGGAACAGCACTGGCAGTGATTTACAAGCACAAGGAAAAGATTTGGGAAGGCTTAAGTGAAACACAGTTGCAAGGTAATTCTCCCTCATTTGCGGTGTTTTATCATGATGGAAAGTTTCCTTTTCTCCTTCTGTGGGAGGTCCAGGAGTTGCCACTAAATGAGAAGGTTGTTGTTAGCTGCCCACAGCGTGATGCAGTAGAACGGGTGCAGAGCAGAGCTGTGCAGCTCCTCTAACGTGAGGAGCTCTCTGCCCCGTTGCCAGAGTATCTGAGCCCTGGCACGGTCTGTGAAAACGTCCTTCCGTTCCTTGCGGGCCTGCTGGGAAATGAGATACTGCGATAGGAAGGTGAAGCAATGCAGAGTATGCATGGCCAAGTCAGGGATTGATCTCTGGCCTTCCAGATTGAGTGCTTTAATTGCGGGCTGTGTTTTCTCTCAAGTGCTGCCTCTGTGTGTTTTAAATGGGCGCGCTCTTGGCACGTGTGTGGTTTGGGCAGAAGTTTACGCTTGCTCTGTGGCAGAACCCACGCTGACACCAGGGCCCCAGGCCATGTGTCACAGGATTGGATTAAAGACTTTTTTGGAACAAGATGCTCAGAGCATCTGGTTTGCTTCATGGTTTTGCAGAAACAAATTACGTACCGGATGATCTCATAGATTTAAAAATAAAAAAAGCCATCAGCAGCCGAGTTCCCCAAGCAGAGACGTTACGTGCATGTGTGTCCACCCCACGGCTGAGCTGGAAGCTGGTGCTGTGATGAGGACAGGTAGATCTGATCTTCATTCATTCACTCCCTGCTAGGAACATGCTGGGTTTATTTCCTATTTGATGTTTGTAGGACTGTAATAGGAAGTGATCCCAAAATGTGCCTGTGTGGACTTACAAAAAAGCAATCTGGCATGCTATTCTCGAGGGTGTGAGCCTAAGAGACGTGGTCTCCTGAAGCTCTCTAAATGCACAGCTGTTCTTCAGAGGAAAGCTTAGCTCGTATCTCCTTTACTTCTGTAAGCTAAATGATGCTTGCAAGGCTGACGTGTGCTTCTGCTGCACCACTTTAATGGCAGCAGTAAAATAAACTCAGAGCTTGTCTCTTCAAGAGGTGCAGATGCTCCATGAGAAGCACGGTGTGGTCTGGTTTGTGCGGGCTTTCCCTGAACATCAGTTTCTGTTCAGAGCACCATAGCAAGCGAGATGAATGTATGCTGAATATGTACCAGGTGTATGTGGTAGGCCTGTTTTTGTTACGTTATTGCTATCCTGGGTTGTGCCTGGAAGCTATTCAGATGTTGAGTAAGTGAGAGTGATATAAGCCTCAGACTTTCAAAGTGTTTAAAAATACTTAAAATAGTGTAATAATAATAATAATAGTATAATAATACTACTACTTAAACACAAATAGTGCTGATGTGAGAAGAGCCCAGACCTGTTGCTTTATGTGCCTTCCCTGCATGACCTCCCTGCTAAGTCAGTGGTGCTTTAGTTACCTGTCATGAGCTGCTGAAGGATTAATTGCTTCTGACTCGTGAAGTGCTTCAGAAATAAAGACCTTCTCTCCAGCGTTAGCTGCTGCTCCGAAGGAGTGAGCTGGATCGATAGGAAATCCCTGCCTTATGACAGTGGTGTGTTCACATGGAGATATTTGTGGCTGCTGTTGAGTATCTGGTCTAATAACTCCCTTCGTGACCTTTGGCAAGAAGTGCCTGCTACCAGAGGATACGCAAATCATGGCTGGCATGAAAGAGGGTGAAATTCTTACAGAAAATATCCTTTTAGGTTAGAAGGGGCTGTGATTGCGTGTGTGTGTATGCACGTACTCACTCCCTGATGCGTCTGCCTTTCTGTTTTAGCAGGATATTGAGAAGGAATGGGCAGCTCTTTGAGATTCAGCAGAAATAGGCAGGAGATGGAGGGAGGGAAGAGACAATACCGTGTCTCTTTGGGGAGAGAGTTGAGGTAACGGCAGGAGATTAGCAGAGATAAGCAAGGATGGCTCAGTGGCTGGGATGGAAAGGTTTTCTCTTCGTAGGATCCCTGTTGCTTTGCCTGGACTTCTGCAGATGTCCCGTTAAACGACTTACACACTTGAGAGGTACTTGCTAAACTCATCCAGTGCCTCTGTGCCTCAGTTTCCCCTTGCAGTGCAGGCAAAGTCAGCAGGGTGCTTGTCACTGTGTTGTGGAGCAGGGGATGTGAATCCTGGCTGGTGTGTGCTGAATATTCCTGGGGAACTTCAGCAAGCACTGCCCGCGAAGTTGAGGCTGTCCTGACTTCAGCTTTAGGTGGCTGCGCGTTCATCGCAGCCCTCTTAATATTCACGTATTCTTAGTGAATATTAGATGACATAAGGAGCCAGCCCCAGTGGTCAACTGGCGAGATCCTGCTCCTTTTTGTGTTCTTTTTTTGTTGTTTTTCTCTTTGTAAGAAAATAAAAAGATGCATTGCAGGGTGTCGATGTGTGGATCGTGCAGTGACAAAGGGTGAAGGAGGGACGGCATCGCAGAGAGAAGGGGAAAAGCACTACAGACCTGGGTCACGTTCGGTCCTGAGGTGCCTTGAGTGCATGTTTCTGGCAAGAAAATAATCTGCTGAAAGTCAGAGCCTTTCTTTTGGCCTTTACCAAGGCTTTTGCACTTACAGATGTGTGAATATGAGTTTACCCCTCTGTCTCTACACCCAATCACCAGTTGAGTTTGAGGTGTTGCTGTCTCTGCAACCACAGCGCGGTTGTTCCCCTTCCCCTCTCTGCCAAGCAGACCTGCAGATGGGGGAGGAAAGGCTTATTAAATTCTTTTACAAATGAGAAACTGAAGCCCGTGAAGATGCAGCGATTTGATAAGGGCTACGTAGGAAAGCAGTGACAGCGCCTTGTATTAAATGCAAATGTAACTCCTCATCTGGTATTTTAACCTCCGTGTCATTAATATTCCTGTCACCACAGGATCGAGGAACTTTTCTCGTGGGCTCGGGCCCTGTGTCACGTAATGCGAACGCAGAACAAAGAGCGGCCGTGCTCCTGGGAGATGCCTGAATGCCCTGGGCTGTGCGTGCTGGGGCTCAGTGTTTGCTTTTGGGACCAGAATACGCTCGTGCGCCTTACATGTTCAGAAGGATGCATGGCGAGGTGTGCACAGCTCTGATCTTACATGATCCTGACATGATAATTAACACACGGCGTCTTCTAATGATCTGATGTTAGTGGGAGACCACAGGAAACACCCAGCCTCAACCTTGCTCGCACAGCGTTCGGCAGAACACGTGACAGGATTAAACATGTATTGGATTTTTTTTTTTAAATTAAAATGATGCTATTTCTGGAGTGGGGCAGATGGAGGCTTTCTACTTTTTGCTTTTGTTTTGAACGTAACAACACAGCAAGCACGTTTTACCTCTGAAGCTTTTTCTGCCAGCGCGCACGCTAGAAATGCATGTATTGGTGTGTTAGATGTAAGTTGGGATCCTCAAGTTATGTAAGTTGACCTGAGCTGATGAGTTAAATCCCTGGTAATGATGGGGTTTGTGAGTAACAACCATGAGACTGCAGGTTCTGGGCCCTGCAACCCTTTCCTGTTTCTGGACCTCTGACAAATAACCAGATACAAATGCGCTTATTCATAGCGCTCTCCTTCCTCACCTCTGTATATGTGGAAAAACTCAAAGCCCTGCTTCCTGTAGGGCTGCATTTTAATTTATTTTAAAACTTATTTTCTTTTTCCCAGTGCTGAGTGATGGATATTGTGCTCTCCTGCCTGGACCTGGTGGTTTGAACTCCCCGAGTGGGATGGGGGGTGCCTCTCTCCGTGCTTGCCATGCACTGAGGAGTTGAAAAGTTCATTGCTGTCTTCAGGCTTCGATTAGCATTTCCTCTTCTGCAGGAATATTATGCAGCCCTTAAGTTGTGTTTTCCTGTTACTCAGCGAGATGGCACCTCTGTGGCTGAAGAGCGTATCTGTAGTTACGCAGGAGACCTGGAAAGGTTGAAATTTGGATTCCTGGGTTTGAGGAGAGGAAACCTGTTTGCCACCAGCCTCCATAGGCTCTGCTGGTGTCGTGTCAGCTGTAAAAATGAGCTTTTCCTGGATACTGGGGTTTCTCTGGTGTCTTCTGTGCTGGTTTGTTCACTGAGGATGCCTGGATGCTGCCATAGTAATCAAAATTCCTAAATTTTGTCTGTTGCCATGAGCTCTCCTCGGATCCTTGCATAACTGCTTCCCAAGTGGAGTTTGCTGTTACCATAGCGCTTCAGGTCCCCAGTAAGTCCAGTTAAAAACCAGTCGCAGCCCTGGCCAGCTTAGTCTTGCCTTCTCCTTCCTCCCCACCTCCAGCTACAACCTGGCTTGTGTTTTATCTCCTGAGCGTGATTCACCGCTTCCTCGCCTTCCCAGCGCAGCTTTTCGGCTGCGTGCGGTTGCTGCAGCTTCTTGCTGCCTTTGCAGTTCCAGCCGCGTTCGCTCAAACCAGCCGTGCTCCGCAGCGTGTCTGTGCCAATCCTAATTTCTCTTGGAGATGAACGAGGTCTCGGATGCTGTTAGCAGCTGCTTGGCATAATAGCAGCTGAAATGTGCTTTTCAGAGGACGGATAACTAAACAAATGATTTTTTTTTCTTAAGCTGCGAGTTATTCATGACCCATTAATTTTATTTTATATTTTTCTAGTTTTACAGTAGGAGTTCAAGGACTAAAACTGTCACAGCAGAGAGGGACTGAGTCTGTTTGCCAAGTAATCTGCTTGGAGGCAGCGTGTTGTGCTGCATGGTAATAAACACACGGCTCCGTCAGCTTTGGGTTTCTGAATCTGCTGTCGGGGAGGAATGGAGCGGATGCACAAGACTAAAGCAGAGCACGTGTGTAGCAAATCTACACCCGTGAACATCTCAACGTGCTCCCTGCTGTGAAGGCCGCTGCGCTTCCACACCCTTTAGTGAGTTGCTATTTGTTCAGAAATTGCTGTCACAAATACTCTGGGGCTTTAATACCTCTAAATTAAAGCATCCAGGCTGTGTTTTTGGAGGATGGGTACTGTGACAAGCTACTGCTGCCCTCGGACTGGAGCTTTTGGAAAGGGAATGTGGAGTTAATGCCCAGGATGAACCTTGCCCACTGATTATTTTAGGCATCTAATGTGCCTTTGAATGGCAGAGATTAATTTCCTTTCCTTCCCTCCCACCCCCTTTTTTTCCTCCCCTCCTTTCTCTGCTATATTGTGATTTACAGCTCCCTTTTTTAACTTTCTCCATGGAACTGGAGCTGAAGTGGTATGGTCTAGGATCCCGAAAAATGCCAAGAAATGGAGTTAAACAGCTTTAAATCAAGCATAAAACCCAGAGAAGCGAGGAGGAGGCAGTTAAGCTTTTCCCATGTCATCAGTGCAGTGAAATTGCCTGTGACTATCTAAACATTCTGTGGCTCTTTGCAGTTGTGCCATAGCTAATAAACTAAATGTTCACCCAAAAAATCCCACAACGATCCCTAGCCAGCCGGTATTGCCCTCTTAAAATGAGGAGAGGCGAGGACTGTGCTGTTGCGTGTTGAGCGACGTTTGGGGTTGTGTTATTTTGCCCAACGAGGGCTCTCGTGGCCGTGGCTGCTGCGCTAATGCTCACGACGAGGTCCTGCCTGTTTAAAAGGCGCCTGGAAGAGGGTGGAGCCTGTAAATCTAAATCTGTCTTGTCATGGCCTAGATATTGCAGCAATGACACTGAGCGAGGGCCCTATAATTCTGTTGGTAACATTGGATAATCACATTAGGATTCTCGGCTATGGTAAAGCTGCGTAGGGTAACCACGTCCCTGCTTTGCTCCTGCTGAGGAGCTGACCCGTGAGCTCCACGTGGGCTCTGTTTTACCTGCGGAGACGTCCTTAGCGCTGTGACATATCCCAGGAGCTCTGTTAAACTTTTCTGGTGGTATTTAAAGCCCAGAGCTTAAGCAGTGCCACAGCTGAGATGTGAGATGCTGCTTCCTTCAGTTGGTGGTGAGGGGAGTTTCGAAAAAGCAAGGTTTTGCCTGCACGCCTTGGGCTTTTTGGATGCAGCTCTTTGCCTCGATGGGCTGTGCTGTCTCATGGATGACTCTGGAGATATCTTTGTAGCTGTCTTTTTCCCCTTTTTTGCTTTCCCCTCCCACTAAATCAGTCGTGCAGCAGTTGCGGTTCGAATCTGTCACAGAGCTGACGCAGACGCTGGGTTTTCCATGCCCGGCGAAGTTGCTCAGCGTGAAGCTGCCCACCAGATGGGCGCTGGGCAGCGACGGAGGCTCCTCTTCCTTTAAACCAGTGAACGTGCAAACTGCATTGCTCATATGTGCAAATTTATCTCACAGAGACCAAATCCTTTCCAGCTTAAATGTGAGCTGTGTGGAGAATTTGTGTGGAGAATGTGAACCAGCAGTGGGCCCAGGCGGCCAAGGAGGCC
>NW_010179069.1:0-2303 GCF_000695765.1 Mesitornis unicolor
TCTGTGATTCTGTGATATTTTTAAAGGCTTTGTCTCACCATGGTCTGTGTTGTCTCTGAGACCCCAGCGGTGTAAAAGCCCATCATAAAGTGGAGATTCCTCACACCTGGGTTGTCCTTGAGGAGCTGTCGGGCACAGCGGCTGGGGTGGCGTGAGGGTGGTTTCTGATGGTGGTAACAGGACAGGCACCTCGTGGGCTGCTCTGTTACGGTCGTTTACCAGCGCCCGGGTTTGTGTGAGCACGGCTGGGGCAGCGTGGGGCAGCGACGGTCACTGGTTCAAGTTGCTGCGGTCAGCTCCGAAACAGCTCCTGGCACCCAAGTGGGAGCACTGGGATTAGTGTTTGTGTCTGGGGAGCATGCAGCTTTTTGGGGTTGTTTTGGGTGTTTTTTTGCACTGAAGCTGCTGCAGCTTTGCTGGCTCCTGCTTTTTCTTTGTGGATTTCCAGGCTGTCAGGAGATGTCCCACAGCCACTCAGGCTTCATTTCCCATTGCAGCGTTAATGCCCCAGCCGCGTGTTGGCTCCTTCACAAGGTGGGTTGGGAGGGAAGGGGCACCCGGTCCAACCCCTGCTGTGAGCGGGGACGTCCCCAACCGGGGCAGGGGGTGCTCAGACCCCGTCCAGCCGGGCCTTGAGTGTCGTGGTTTAGGGCTGGGCTGGCCACTAAACCCTGGCCAGATGCTCTCTGTGAACCCCTCTGCCCTCCCCAGAAGGGAAAAGAGAATAAGGGAGAGAGACTTAAAAACCGAACAGGTTGAATGAAACAATAATAGTAATACTACAGGATAATAATGTAAATAGGAAAGTAATGGAATATATACAGACATGTACAAATACATCTACAAAACCAGTATAAAATCCTCCCCCAACGACGAGGACGTCACCAGAGGCTCTGGGAGCACTGGAAAAGTCCCAGTCAGGAGCCAGCAGCAGCGGCAGCAAGCACCCTGCAGTATTCCCGGGCGGTGTCCCATCCACGCACTGACCCTGCTGAGCTTCCCAGCTCAGGCGAGCAGAGCAGGCTGCAGGAGCACAGGGCTCAGGAGCAGAGGCAGCCGAAGCAGCAGGCTCTGCTGGGCCTTGGGCCATTGCAGGGCTGGAGAGGGAAGGAAGGGGCCAAAATAAAGGGTCCAGACCCTGGCGATCCCTGGGCTTTACACTGAGTGTGACGTGTGTGGGATGCAATACCTCCTTGGGCAGGTTTGGGTCTGCTTCCCCCCCCGTAGGTGCAGATATGACACCCATGGTCAGGCAGTGGCCTTGAGATTATCAGTGCACACTGTTGTTAAACCATGCTGCTGCTTTCAGCAAGTTCGGCCACTGAGAAGAGACTGAGCTGGAAAGTGAAATCACTGAAGAGAAAATCAGTTCTGTTTAGCTCAAACCAGGGATGGGGCATCCCCACCCCAGCATCTCAAAGGTTCCCTTGTGCCGGTCCTTGAAGATCACCCGAATAGGAGCTCAGTGTTTACAGCCCAGCACCAGTGCGTGCTCAGGGCCCACCTCCTGGAGCCCAGCTCTGCAGGGCAGGACTGTGGGGTCCTGGGGGACACGAGTGACCGTGAGCCCTGTTCTCAAAGGCCCCTTCCAGCCTGCACAGCTCTGGGCTTTGGGCCTGAGGGGTGAGCGGTGTTTTCACTCCAGCTTCTGCTTTCAGGGCTGAGCTGCTCTGTTTATGCAGTCTTCCAAGGTCGTTTGTGCAGCTTCAATCCAAATCTCTTGTTAAGCAGAGCTGCTCAAAACCATCACACAATTTTCATTATCATGCTCCTGAGGACTTTGTTTGTCCGTGCAGGTCTGTGGGAGCAGAGGGTTCCCCAGAGCAGCCCGGTTACAGCGTTTCCGTGCTCCTCGTTGTGTTTCCTGGTTGACGCAGCTCCGCGCCGTGTGGTTCACGGGTTGAAGAGCCGAGCAGGAGCAGCTCCTGCCCCTCGCCCGGCGCAGACACCGCTGCCTGGTGGTCAGTGTGGCACCCAGCAGGGCCCTGCCTGCTCCACGGCACCTTCGTTTCTGGAACCACTTGGTTTGTGCAGGTTCCACAGACGCTTTGTCCAGTGAAGCTGTTCGTGTCACGAGCTCTTCCAGATCAGTGCTAACGAGCTCCCGAGTCCCAGCACTGACGAGTGCTCGTCTTACGGGTCCTCTTTAGCTGTTCTGTGTCTGTGGTCTTGTGTTTCCTGCTCTGCTTGCTCTGCTTTCTGCTTCCACCTAATGGACATGGTCAGATATGGCTTAAAACTCTGAATGTTTTTGTACTTTAACACAAAAATATCATCCACCGCTTCACAAGCACGATCATCTT
>NW_010179070.1:0-3227 GCF_000695765.1 Mesitornis unicolor
GATTGGTCGATGTGATTGGTTGGTGTGATTTAGAGCAGTCGTTTTGTGCCCTGTAGGACTGTGAAAGCACGATACGTCCTCACCCTGCTCACTTCTGTGATTAAAGGCTAAGGAGTGGAGAACAGGGATCAGGAAAGGTGCTCCAGTGACCTGATCAGTGATAAGGGTCCTCTGCCCCAGCTCCTCTTCAGGCTGTCACAGCAGGCAATCAGCTCGGTGGGCCAGAAGTGCCACCAGCCAAATGGGCCAACAGGAGCAGGGGCCTGGCTAGCCCTGCAGATTGAAAGGGGTTACTGCCTGCAGGGCTGTGAGAGTCATGGGATGCCGAGAAGAGCATCTTTGGATTGTACAAGACATATGGCATGTTTAGAGAAAGGACCAAAGCTGGGAAAGGTGAAGAATTAAGGTGGATAAGGGAGGGAAAATGTGTGGGAAAATGTAGAGAAAAAGGGATAAAAGAGGCAGATATTGCGTCAACAGGTGGGTCAGTACGCTTGTCTGACCATGACCAGCACACCCAATGGGCACAACCTGCCCTGCCTTATTAAACTCTACTTCTGACCATTTTCCTGGTTGAGGGCCTCTCTGCTCGGCATCTGTGTGTATGGAGTCAGGTGTCTGCCACAGCAAAAGGGGCAGAGGTTCACAGGGGCTTTGTGTAGCACTAGGAACCGTGGTGCCTGCACAGTGTATGTCAGTATATGTATATATGTGTGTGTGTGTGTGTGTGTGTGTACGCAACTGGGACTAGGGGCTCCAAGGGCCAGCTACTGGATAATGTGGGTGTTGAGAGTCTGTGTGGCTGCTACATGCATGAGCATACCTGTGCTGTGTGTGTGTGCCCACTGTGGGTACGTGCTCCGTCTTTCAAGCTGGGCCTGGGGCCACGGAGCTGCAGCAGCCTTGCCTCTGTCAGGCTACTGGATTCCAAACTCCACACACTCTTCCTTTTTTCTTTCTTTTATTTCTTTTTCCCCTTTCTTTTTTTTAATAGTAACTTTAATAGTCTCATAGTAAATAGTACATCCTTTCAGATTAAGGCAAAGTCTATGTGAATTCTGGAACAGTTCATGATCTTGTCTGTACCCTGTGTTCTGTTCTTTTTTGCCTATCTCCAGCAAACATGAGATCCAAACAGAGACCTAAGACATAAACTTGAAAGACACCCGAATGCAGGCATGTACTGCCGTCGGCACGTCTATCCTTATTTTCTACTTAACACTAATAGTAAGCGGGCATGCACTGAAATAGTTTGGTTTTAAATAAATTACAAGTTACCTGATATACTTTGGAAGGCAAATTAGATTAAAAATTAAGAATTCCCTTGGCTTCTACACCTTTTTTTTCCTTCTCTCTCTACACAACACAGGACATTTTCCACTTGAGAGAATTCATTCATCTATTACTCGCTCAATACACATTTTTCTACAATACTAGAAATTTAAATGCATAACTCCTTCCACATTTCCTTTATTTCATTGCACTCCCAATTTTGCTGAAATGCTCCAAACAGCTGTCCAATGCACTGGAAATTTTATGGTATTTGAAAAGTAAGAATTCATCTAATCAGCCAAGCCAGTAGCTAATCCTTTCCAGAAATTAATTTCAGTAATGACTGTATAAGCACTATTCAATCATAAACACAGTGTTAGAGCCCTCCCCGTTTCTATAGGCTCTTGATGGTGCTGCAGCTGCCCTGTTATGAAGGGGCATGTTGCTTCACAAACATTTTGATATGACCACTTCAGTCTGCTTTCTGGAAGTGTTCTTGAGCAGCAAGATTTGACTTCACATTTTATTTATGTTGTGTTTTAGGTGCAGAAGCATCCTTTTGTAGAGCAGAAGGAGCTCTTCTCTTAGCATATCCCCACACCTCTCCACTTCCCAGGAAGATCCCTCCAGCAGCTGGTCTGGGACACTCAGACTGCATCCCAGATCCCCCAGGCCCTGGCACTTGTAGGTGTGCAATGCCGTGGCCCACAGCCCCACGCCTGTGGCTGGCACTCACAACTCTCGCATGTAGACATGCCCTGCGTACCTCCCACTGACACTCAGCACTGGGGGGTAGCTGGCCCCTGGGCCCCCTGGAGCTAATTTATCAAGCAAACACTGCACACAATGAACCTTGCCTAAGCAAAAAGCTCAGCCTCCTGTTTCCTTATCAGAAAGTGCTTTTGAGGGGGATTTATTTGATAACCTGTTGGACTGGCAGCATTATATGGTCCCCCTCATATTTTGATTTCAATAGTGTAAGTCCAACTATCAGACTGGTCAGAAAATACTTATTCTGAAGGCTGTTCTGCTTCAGTTTGGTTTCTTGGATTTCAAAAGCTGCTCCATGACAGTAGCCAGGCTGCAGAAAACCAGTCTTATCTCGGCCATCACCATGGAGAGACATGGGCCTGAACAGACCTGGAAGGTTCACCAACCTCTTCCTCTGTTCACTGGATGCAAAAGGTCAGGGCTAAGAGCCACTGGTAGATGGCAATTACAGAAACTACTGCTTATTCTCTAGCAGCTCCTCAGATCTAATCAGAGAACATCAATCTCTGAACTGCCAATGCAGTAGCATTGCATTAATTAAACAGAGAAAATAAAATTTTAAACAGAGAAAATAAAATTATAAACAGGCAATAGTGCTTACACATATCTACAGTATCTGAAATATCAAGAGCATGATTTTATTTTGAAACGGTGCTGTTTCATATCAGCACACAAAAGGCAGATAAGGGGAAGTTCCAAAATTGAATTATTGAGTATCAGACTCTTACTGAATTATCATTACAAAGGGCACGCATGGTGATGAATCACAGAGCTTCAGAGAGCAACAATAGTGCTACAGATGAGTGATGCCTTCTAATGTGTTGTGGTAACATGGCTGAGACACACTGAGGAACACGCTCAGGAATGCAGCAGATGCATGTTAATAGCTGTAGTTACAGTGTAACTCAACAGCCAGACGGAAAGAGCAGAGAGCCTCAGCTGATCGTTTGCTGGCACTTACTACACCATACATTCCTGATTTTAAAAACATTTCCTCAGGACCCACCTGCAGTCTGGTCATTATTATGGTCAGGAAAGAATTGCTTTGTTAATCTTTCTAGATATGGATGCTCAATCTTAGGGCTGGCAAGAGTTTCATCATGCTTTGAGGAATAAGTAATTCATCTGCAAAAATAGTGCCTCCATGTTTTCCATGGAGGAAAGCAAATGTCACTCCAGTCTTC